>NW_008689850.1:140336-163132 GCF_000695815.1 Acanthisitta chloris | reverse complement strand
CCTCCCCCCTTTCCCCCAGTCCCCTTGCACACAGAGCTGCCCACAATTCCCTGAGTAGCAAATGCCTTAATTTTATTTCTGGGAAGGACCACTGCAGGGTTCATCCCTGTATGCACAAACTGATAAACAGGCAGATCCAGTCCCTACAACCTAAACTTAAGTTCCCTCTGCAGATGTATTTTTGTTATAAGCTGTGCTGTGTAAAAAATGTAGTTATTCAAAGAAGTGGTTTTAAGTTCAAAGATAATGTCATGTTCATTTGGAATATTAGCATGTGCAATGCACTCACAGATACACTTTCTGTCTCCCTACATCCCTATCTCAGCTGTAGGCAGGGTGGTAATATACAGAGAGAGCAGGCGGGATTTTTTTAGGTGGGGAAAAAAAAGTCTTACAGATCTAAAGCTGAGTTCACTACCTATCCAACATTTTTGAAATGAAACAAAAATGTCTCATGAATTGAACAGGCATGCTGCAAAATAAAAAGAAACAATAGTATGCAGAAAAAAATGCAGGAAATTCGCTGATTAAAACACAGGATTTTATTTCAAAAGAGTTTGGGCTGAGTCTCCATTTTTTCCAACTGCTTCTATCACCTGTGTTAAGGGGCCACTAGACTTACACATGCAAAAGCCATTTATCCACTTATATTTGGTATCTCACAAGGTCTGAGTCCTGAAAGAGCTCAGAAATAAGGAGCTTTCAGGCTGGCACCTACCTAAATAGCCTCACTTGATCTATGTAAATGGTGTCCATGCCACAGAGATTTTGCTGAAGGCATTTGCTCTGTGCACATAAGTGACACCATTCCAAGGAGAAGGGCTAGGACTCTGATCTCCCTGTGCAGTCAGAGAAGAGGGATAAGCCCCATAAGTGGGATAAGAGAGAGGCTGGAGGACTAAAGTGATGATTTAACACACTTTCTGTGATCAGGCAGTCCCAGCATTGGAATGTCAGTCTCAGAGTCCATTCCCTGCCTACTACATTTTATAAAATGCTTGGGAAAAACACTTTGAACGTCATCTTCTGCACATCAGCGGTGCAAGACAATTAATCAGGGATTCCAGTGCCACATCATAAATCACGGCACCTTCTGTAACTGACACTGGAAAGAAAAAATGTGTGAATCTGTCTACAACAACATCTTTTAACTCGGGCAGAATCACTTTTGGTGTGTCTGTGGCTGCCATTGCTGGCAGGCCACATGGCCCTGCTCCAAGGTCCCATCCTGATCCCACTGGTTCAGCCATGCATACTACAGTGACATTTTACTGCGATAAATGGTCACATATGTAACATCAAAATGGAGCCTTCAGCAGACTTTTTACAATAACACAGGAAAATAATCTCCCCACTACTTATTCCATTGTCACTGACTAATTGGAAGACCTGTCATTAGATGTCCATGAGAAGAAAGAGCTGCAGCAGATCAAATTCTTCACCATAATGACTCTCTTAAGCAGGAACTGAAATCTAGGCTGTTACTTCTCCGCTCCCATTGCCCAAGAGAGGTGTGCAGTGGCAAAATATCTCCAAATAAAACAATTATGTTTAGAAACACAAACACATAGAGACCTCCCACTAACTCAGCAGATTCTTTTGAAAGTTGGCACTGTCAAAACAAACACAGTCGCCTGTAGCACCCTTCCACCACTCCTGCTGACAGCACGAGTGAGGAGGAGGAGGTGCTGAGTACTTTGTTATTATGAGGAGGATGATAGTGTTGGGAAAGGTGTTGAGTTTGACACAGAAGTATCAAGAGCAGGAAAGCGAAAGTCAAGGAAATCAGCCTTGTGCCACCTAAAATTGCTCTGGCACTAAACCTACAAAAATCAATGACTCTGCTTTCACAGGAGTTTTCACATAAACCTGAGGGAGTGTACAGCATGAGTTTCACCAGATGGAAAGCCACTGGATGTAGAGAGTAAGAAAGGAGCAATGCTGGTACATATCAGCTACATGAAATGCAGAATTCATGCACAGTAATTAGGGCTATTCACATCTATCCCTACCTTTTACGTCTGCTGCATCAGTGTAGAGGGAAAGACAGCACAGAGAGAAAACCAAAGTGTTATAAATGTATCTGTGGGTAGTAAAAGGATTGTATATACTCTTATGTATTTGTGCCTGTTATCTGAGTAAAAATTTGGTAATGCAGCAGTCTGAATTTTAGGTGCAAAGTTATTTTTCCTTGGTTCCACCTTTTCGAATTCATTTGATCACAGCAGCTTGTCTTCCTTTGCCCTCTCCCACAAAAATACCCCTCCCCACACCGCATTTAAAACCTTCTTACAAAGAAAACTGAAGGAAAATAATTTTTGTGCAACTTATCCATCTTTCAAAGCAGCTTCTGGCAGAAGGGAGCTGAGAGTGATGAGTCCATAGAATAATAAATAATAACAATATTGAGCAGTTTTGCAGAGCAAATGTACATTGAAAAACTTTTCCTCTTGAGTGCCTGACATTATTAATTTGTTCTCCAAATACACTAGTGAGGGGAGTCAGCCCATTTTTACAGACAGGGAAAGTGAGCATATAGATTTCAATAATTGTTTAAGACACAGAGGAGTCAGTTCCAGAAACTGGGCAGAACAACTCACAGGAGACCACAGTCCATATCCATGGCAACATTTGGGCAGAGCCCTGCCACCACAATAATTGCTATCGGCAAGTGACACATGCTTGGGTTTTTTGACACCTGTGAATAATATCCTCCCTGAACTGCCCTTCCCTGTGGTCCAGAAGGAGTATGTCCTAAGTCTTACCTTAAGAAGCAGCAAAGGCTGAACAGAAGTTCCTGTAATTATTGATGACAGAAATATTTCTAACCCCTTCCCAGCCTCTCTTTAAAAGGGTTCAAACTCATACTAATCCACTGCTTAAGTAATACATGACATCCAAACAACCCATTTTGAGTTGCACAGACACTCATCTGGGACACCCATTCCCAGCACTCCAGTGGAACAGCAGGATTTATTTTTTTTGTAGTACCATGAGGACTGTGTTTTCAGCCCCATTACTGCACAGCAGAGACTTTAGGTGAATTGAGGGGAGGGGGAGAAGACCTGAAGTGACTTCCTGTATCCACATGAAATGGTTTGTGAATGACCTTGTGTCCAACCTTCTAACATCTAAGACAAAAGCATGGAAAAGCTGAACAAAGGAAGGCAGGAAAGCTCACTGAACAGTGGGTTTGCAGTGGTGTGTGGTTTCAGTTTGTTTGCATAGCAATACAAATTGAGGTTGAGAAGCAGGTAGCTTAATTTTAAGCCTCTTTCTGTTTTATGGTAGTTTTGATAAGAGTCACAAAAGTAACAACAATTTCCAGAACCAGCACAACACCAAAAAACAGGTGAAAATCTTGTTTGCTATACTCACACTAACGAGCTCTCAGAAATCAATGGATTTGGGGATTCCTGTGCAGACAAATACCACTTGCCCCAGGTTCCCATGATAATGGCTTGGTGATGAAACCAACCTTCATCCTTCCTTTTCCTCATGAGCCAGATTATAATACAAAAGTAACCCAGGCAGATCGACAGCTCTTCTGTGTCACCTCCTGCTTGCCCTAGGCAATGGCTGGCAATGGCTGGCACTGGCACACCAGTATGATATGCACATGCTGATGCTAGGGCTCCTGCTTTTGCTTTTCAGAGCTATTGATTTCCTGCCCTTTCTTGTAAAGGATTTTGTGAACTGGAAGCAGTTAAAGGTTAACAGCAAAGATTTCATTAAAAAGAATATTTTAGAATTGTTTAAGATCCTAAATCATTAGCAGTTAAATGCCTACACCTAAGAGCTGCCCTGAAATTTGTGTCTTTAGGCAATGAAGTTCCAAGAGTTACCTGCCAATATGAGCACCTCTGACTCTGCTCCTGCTTGGCACCTGCAGGCATCTCCCAGCTCCGTGTCAGGTCCTGGAAGTAGCACTGGCTGTCACCGGGAATTCTCCACTTAGGATCTCACTAATAGGAAGAGGAAGAAGAAATGGGTTTTATCCACTGACAGAGCCTTAAGTAATCGAAGTATGGCATTTTGGTGAGAATGAAAAGTCAGAGGAAGATGCTGGGAGAAGGGGAAAACATTTCTTTACCAGCATCACCTACCCTTGTCATCTGTGAGGAATAGCAGGAAGACATGAATTCAACCCTGTAGCAGAGAGAGAGAGAGAAAGAGCATCTCCACCAGTCAACATCAGCTGGTGGGGTGCCTGAGGGACAGGGCTTGCAAGGACCAAAAGGAAACATTAAAGGGACAATACACACTGGACACTCCTGCCAGAGAGTAGAAGAAGTGAGGAAAAGGATAGCTGCCCAAAATACAGTGTGCACCCAACATGTGTGCATGGAGGGGGATTTTACATATATCTTGCTTAAAAGCTGTACATTATAAACTGACATTTCTGTTACTTAGGCCTCACCAAAAGGGAAAAGTTTGCTGCCTGAGAGCACCAAGGGGAACCATTTCGCTCACCTGGGGACCTGCACAAGCATGTATGTGTGTTAATTTTAGGAGGAACCTCCTGACATCTGAAGCCAACATCCACTGCTGCTTACAGCACCTGGCAGAAGGGCTACATCCTGTGCATCCTTTGGCAGGTTTTCTGGGAAGTGGCTACAACAGAGCTACCGTACAGATGGTCCTTTATTTGGGGGTGTTTGGATCCAGACCCTTCATTTAGGTCTGTCTGATGGGAAACTGCCGTCAAGATACGCAAATATTTTGTTTTTAAAGCTACACAGACATGGCTCAGCTAATTTCCCTTCTCTCCTCCAGCACCAGTTCCACCTCTCATTCAGGCAATGCAAAGGCTTCCCTTACCGTAGCCAAAAAATCCTCAACTTCTTTCAGCTGTACATCACCACCCAAACCATAATGCTGGGGACAGCTGGGGGGACAGGCAGGGCACTCCCACAGCCTTGGAGGGGCTTTAGTTCCCTTGGGGACACTGAGATGAAATGCTGCTCTATGCTGGGACTTAACCAGTCCTGTACAAGTGGATTTATGGAAGAGCAGAAATGAGGGGCACAATATTTAAAACATACCCAGTAGGATCTATCCCTCCAAAAGAATTCATCCACAATAGGTTCATTCAGTATTCCGAGTTATTAGAGTAGTTTCAGCATTATTTTTTAAAGATTTGTTCTACCTCCTAAAGAATTGCTTCTCAATGCAAAAGCAGAATGATAAATACATCTTCCCTTTCCCTTCTGAATACAACTTCGAAAAACATAATGCTTCTCATCTGATTTCCTCCCCAAGTCAAAATAAGCTAACCAAATCCTGCAGTATACCTATCAATACAAACAAAAGATGCAGAGGTGTTTCCTTGTAGCAGAAATAAACACAGTTTAAAGAATGATTTTCCTTTCATGACAGCTTAAGGTCCTTCAAACTTGACAGAATTGATTACTCAATCAAAGCAATGAAGGCAGGGAAAGGAGTTTTCTTGCATACACCTGTAATCTTATACACTGTGGGCTACAGAGAAGGAAGCAAAAGGCTTGAGCTCTCAGTAAGGAAAACCCAGAGAGGAAAAAGAAGGGATATCTTGGGACTAGCTTTAGCGTAACATCCTACAGTATGTTTACTTTGCTTCTCCATCTCATATTTCTTCATGGGATCAGTCCCCAGCTCTGCAGACCCTCCCAGGAGTACAATGCCCCTTTCGTGTATTGCACAAGTAGCACTGAGAGTACGGCAGCTTCAAAACATAAAAGGAAAAAAAGAGTCTCCCTCAACGCCATCATCATTTTTAAAAAAGGCAATTGATGTCGCCTGAAGCAGCAGCTATGAAGCCCAATTATACCACATTTCATTCAAGTGTCAAAAATTGGAATAATAATAACCAACAACGAGGAGCACATATAGGAAATGATGCTGCCATCTTCTTTTGTTCTGGCCACGCGTTTTCATAAATCCAGGCTTTGAGTAGACCCAGTGCCACATTCCTTCAAGGACTTTCTTGTTCGCTATTGTATCCAGTTCTTAACAATTGGCTTCCCTGACTACTTTCCTCGTGTTGACAGTTGCTCACAGAGCCTTCATATGCTTCCACTACTTGGGTAGTCAATCATTTGTGAATTAGCTACCCAATCAAAGATCTACAAGAGGCTGGTAGTGTTTATTCATTGCTGGTGTTTTGAGTGAGTGTATTGCTTGCAAAAGGTGTCAGATTAAACACACAGAAATGAATTTATTCACAGAATACGGATTGCGTAGTTGGAAACAGAGACACAAGCACTGGCCTGAGTTCACACCGGTTTTCTGTTGGGGTTTTTCCCTTTGTTTTGTTGTGGTTTAAACCATGCCTGAGGTAAGATGTCCGTGGACTCAGAAAGACTTCAACCACCTGCTTACTTATAATGGAATATTTGGAAAAAGGCTGGAATCTTGGCTGGAAGCAAGAGAGTGGCTCCAGGGGCTGCCTCAGTGTGGAGGACAGAAAGGTTAAAGCAATCAAAGACTTCCTGATGGCATGTTTTTCTCATCTTAGATCATGGAGGTGCATACTGCAGCCCTGTGAAACACATTCCTCTTTGCATCAGCAATATTCCTGCATTCCCAGCTGCATGGATAGAGCCTTCATAACCCCCCAAGAAGCACTTGAGCCTGATGCTGCGTATGATCTCAGACAAAAGCAGTCCTTCTTTTAAGATCTGCCTCAAAACATCAACACAATACTTTCCTTAGCTGTCATTTTGGGGGAATTTAAAGGCATTTTAATACTGGCCAACACAGCCTCATCCAAGCAATGCCAACCTGCAGAAGAGCCAGCTTTCATACAGCAGAGTTGTTCCAAATCAGGATTATCACCTGCCATCAGAGACACTGCCTAATTTCGAGCTGGATGCAAACCTTCACAGGGTTTAAATACACAGCTCAGGTAAACTTGCCTCTTTTCATAAGAAAAGGGCAAAAAAGTTGAGGTTGTGTTTGGAGATCTCACTTCACAGCCCAGGTTTATGCTAAAAGATGACTCACATAAATATCCACAGGGGTTCCATATTGTCACCTTTACCTGACTTTAGCGATCACCAGTAATCTATTTATAAGCAAAAAAGATATTTTAACTGCCAGTCCAAAGAAAATGTCACTGGTGATGAGAGAATCAAGCCGATTTCTTTTCTTCTCATGAATCATTGTCACATTAAAGGGTCTGCATGACAACTCTGCCCTTAGCAATCATTGAAAAACCCAGTTCCTTTGAAATTATGACTTGGCTGGTCCTTATATTGATAGTACTTGGTGATGATGGCAATGATGCACAGGGAGAAATGTAACTTAGCTGCTTGTCATAGTTCTTACTTCAGCTGACTTCCAGCAGCATTTACTATTCTGTATTAATAGAAATTAAAATATTAAACACTTACTCATTAAGGTATCCATATATGACTCACAGGGAACTATTAAGAAAATGCTATTTTTAAGTGGAGATATTGCAGCAAAGAATATTTCAAGTTAGAGCTTCCCAGAAGAAATACAAAGTACTTGTTTATTCAGTGTCAGCTGGAATAACAAAAATTTGTTCTACTGGTAATAGTACACCAATACACACTAAGCCAATGGCAATTTTCCTGAAGTTTTCCCTTCTTCAGAATTCATGAAAGAAATTTAAAACACTCAAGGCAAATGTCAGTGTTAGGGACAGTAATGTGAAGAATCAAAGTGGAACTACCTGGAATATACATTAAATAAAAGGCAGAGAATGAGCACTGAGTGAATTTTCATACTTTCACATTACAACAAACTAGTCAAAGATTCTGACCCTTAGCACCGGCGATATCTTCCCAGTTTTGATATTTTTAATAAAATAATTCCCAAGAGAGCTGGGCAAAAACTCTTTCTCTCCTTTTCTTTCAATAACATGAGACCTCATCTGTATTACAAGAAAGAATACTAATCATTTGATCGTGTTCTGAAGTAGCTTTTTAAAGCTTTTGCTTGGGACTTAATATTGCCCGGGAAGTCCGGCAGATTTTCATGGCTTTGCTGGAGAAGGAAGTGTGCAGCATTGAATGTCAAGTCCTAGCTCGTGCAGTCTACAACTCGTACCTCAGAGAAGAAACTGTGGAGGTGACGTGCTCAAATCTTCTACAATCAACCCAGGCTACAGGGGGAAGAATCCGGAGAGGAGCTCATTTCAATAACGTGGTACGGATAAGTCACATCTGTACACAAGAAAATGCCTGATAAGTATGAATTGTGCTCCCTATGCTGAAATGAGTTTGGAACATCTCTGCTTTAGGGCCTGATGGCAGGAAGGCTTCTCACTGACTCCCTCTGAGCTGATCATAAACAAATATTTGAGTGTAATGCAAGATTATTACTTGAAGAAAGGAAAAAATCCAAAAGGCAAGAGAGTTGGCAGCAGTGTGTCATAACAAATAGGTGAACACCGTCACAACAATTAATGTCACTTTGCAAGCTCTTTTGGAAATATATCAACAGAGGGAACCCACAGATGGCTCTTTTCCAGTGCATTTTGGAAGAGGGTAGGATGGGCCATGCTACTGTAAATCCCAGACTGAAAGACGAGAAGGACAAAAAAAACACAGAAGGAGAGAGATGAAAAGAAGTCTAATTTTTTTGCTCCTGAATTTCCTCTTCATAAATAAAACAAAATAAATTGGGCATGTACAGCCAGGGCAAAGACTGAATACGAGGCTGGATGGTCTAATGCAACAGATACACCAAGCTGACCAATAATGCCATAAATGCTGGGTAGAGGACCATAATCTTCCAGTGCTCAGCACCAGTTAAGGCCAGGTTTGCAGAAAATGTCCTTCCCAGGAGGGCCAGCATAGCAGAAAGCATTTGGCTCCCTCTTGATGTTTGCAGAAATGTTTTCAGAAGACCTTTTCCTGGCACACTGCCCTCTTTCTATACCTAGTTATTTAAACAGGGCTTGAAAGGCCAAGTTATCGTCTCCCTGATTCTCAGATTCCTATCATTAAAATGGGAATAAAAATAAACTTCTTTTGGGGCCAAGGAGCAGGGAGGATAAATAGAGAGGTGCTTAATGCTCAGAAACCTCATTGCTGGGGGTCAGATAAGGTGTGATTTTTGCACCAACAATTCTTACTTTGCTCTTTTTGTGGTGTTACCCTTCATTAAGTACTCAAATGTTCAGAATAAAATCAGATCCTAAAGCAACAATGTTGTCTGCTTTCAGAAATCCTCTACTTCCAAAGGGACTGAGCTGCACTGCTTGCTCAAACTGCCCCTTTCAGAGATCAGTCTTAATTCCCTTCCTTCACTTTCAGTTTGCCCAGAGCTTAGTCATGCTTTTCTCAAGCAGACAGCTGATGAGCTGAGCACATACAAGAGCATTACACTGATGTGTTTGTGGGTGTGTATGTATATATTCTTATATATACATATATGTGTGTTCATGTTTAACCAATGTTATTGCTGGGAAAGGATGGACAAACAGCTGGAACATAACTTCAGTCACTTTTAAACACCAGGTAGTGGGATGTATCAGAGGGGTAGAGAACACCACTTGCTCAGTGACAGAAAATAGACTGTTTCTAGGGTTATTCTTGCCCTCATTGTCTCCATGTACGTAACGATGACCCAGTGTACTGTAACTCACCGCAACGCTGGCAGGCAGCAAACACTGTCGGAAGCCATGCCAAGAGAAGAAAAGATTGTCCTTTTGCTCTTATATTTCCAAGTACAGTCTTGCATTTGCCTTATTTATCGCTAGTCAGGTGGAGGGACAGAAGAGGTGAATTTACCAGATAAAGCTTTCCTGTTAGCTCTCTCCTTGCCTTTTCCTATAAACATCCACAAACCTTTCTTAAAAAGGGGCCATTTCCAAGTCCCAGAGAGGTCAGGAGCTGGTCAAGGAAGTCCTGTGGTATCTCCCAGCTCTGGTAGGACACCACTTCAGGTCTGAGTAAGCCCCACACAAAAAAGAAGGCCAAATTGTACATGATGTGGGCTCAGTAGTCAGCCAATGGGTGGTGGCACTCAGTGGGCCCAAAGAGGAGAGCAAAGGGGAGAAGTTTTGTGGGAGGTCTGAAGAGCTAATGAGACAGCCCACAGCTGGGGTCCAATACTGCTGATGCTACACAAAAGGTGCTGAGGAAGAGCCTAAATAAACAGCATTATTTCCATGTTTTAGGGACAAGAATAAGTGAAATTATATCCTCATATAAGTCACAACCACAAAGAGCTTTCCACCATACTGCTTCCCTGTAAAAATATTTGAAGATTGGCACATCTAAAGGAAGGACTCAGAATAAAAGAGGGATCCTCCTCTGTATTTTAACAACGACTTCTGAAAAGCACTTACCATGTTTTACTTCTGAAGTACATTCCTGCATGCATACTGGTGTAAGAAATTTCACCAAGTTTGGAGAGAAAAGGTAAAAGCTTTTAATATTAGTCAAAGACACAGAGTGGTAAAAGGGATATTTCCTTCCCCCTATTTTAACCAATTACTCCTGTACTCCTGTGTATGATTTCAGACTACTCTGTTTCAGGAAAAGCCTGGGAAGAGCCCTTTGCTAAGGAAGAAATACATAATTTCAGGATTTGTGAATCTATTTCCTTAACAGTTTGGTAAGAAAACTGTGGTCTTTATCCAGAGCCTGGCAGATATTGTGCAAAACAAGTTATTTCTCCTCCTACACTGAAAATCAAAGGCTACATGGTCTGTAGTGCCACCTCTGCCTCTGCTACAGGCAGCCTTCTCCTCAGAAAGTTTTGCTTTCCTTAGGACACCTCATTCAGCATCATCTTGCCAGGGAAAAGTTTCAGCATTTTCCACCACCTGAGAGTGCTGCTTTAACCTGTGTTTAGAACAATAAAATAACTTTGTGGGTTTTATGGTGTCTAGCACATACCAGTCCATAGCTGCTTCTTTGGCCTTAAATGGATGAGCATCACAATCCCCTTCTCCTGTCCTGTCTAATTAAGGTGAGGTTTTGGAATAGGTTCTTCTCCCTATCCAGATGATGATGCTCAGGCTGAACTGGGAGCTCCTTCAGCTGCTCCTCATCCACTTCAGTCCTCTCCATCCACCTTCTGCAGCATCCCCTATTGACCACCTATTACATTTTGCCTCATGCCTCCTCTCTGCTGTATCTGACAGGCTGATGCTGGAGAGAAGTTAAGGGAGAAGGGCTCCTGCTACTCAAAGATGCTCAGGCAAAGCTAACAGAGACTCACACAGTTGCTTGTTTTACAGCTACACCTATCATCTTGGGTCTTTAACATGAAATCACACCACACAGTGGTTTCCACAGAGTGCAGAATATTAAAGGACTAGGTTTTCATGTTGCCAGTCATCCTATGCCAACCCACACCTTATCCAGGCTGTTACATTGGATGAATAGACTCTGTAGTCCACTCTAGCTCTGTAGCCCTCAGGGGGAGGTTTTCCTCTGGGATGTCAAGGCACCACAAAGTGATTGTCTCACATGGACTGACTTTACAGCAGTTTTCCTTAACTAGTACCAGTTTTATAGTGAACTTAATGAATAGCTAACTCAGATAACAGAATGAGGGCAGAGGGTCATGGGGAAGATAAAGGATGGTCAGAAAACAACAGATTGGAAGTAAAGAAAGACAGACACAGAATGAAGGAAAATTTTCAGAAGTCTTAAGAGACAGAATGGTGACAGGAATTGCAATCATAGCTAGAAGTGCTCATGTGTTATCTCATTTGGGTCAAATGAGCCAGTATCTCCCTCAACTGTCATATTTTTCCAAGATTAAGGCAAGGAATCTTTCATTTTTTTCTTTCTCATTCTGTGGCGCATTTTTTCTTTTCAGGAGGTTCAGTGGTTTGTTTTTTGTTGCTGGTTTTTTCGTTTTTGGGGTTTTTTTTAATTACCTTGATCTTGCTTTCCCCATTCCCCATTTGGTCACTGTTTGAACAGGAATGAATTCCCAGTCTCCAAAGCCCATATGTGATTTCTATGGAGTGATCCCAAATTACCTAATCTCAGCTCATATGCCAGTGCACATTCACAGTTTAACATCCTTTTTTTCCTTGGAATTGGGCACAGAAACTGCTAGTTGGCTCAGATGTTAAAATAATACTCAAAATACCAAGGCCAAACCCTGCACAATAAGTCTACATATGTGGTTGGGCACTAACAAGCAAGTAAGAAAATGATCTATTTAAAGACTCACTTCTGATTTAGGCATTGCTTTGAAGCAGTGTGAGTAGCCAGCAGAGTCTGGTCTCCATCACAATTTTTCAAATATAAAAATTAAAAAATGATTATAATTATGCATTCTGAAAGCTGGATGGGGCCATGCTACACTGGAGCATATTTTCCAATGTAATTAAGGCTTTCAGCTGATTCCTTCTGACTGCAATTGTTATTTCAAATGTGAATTAATAAATCATGTCCATCTAGTTAAGAATTAAAATCAGTCTCAAGTATTCCTGCTTAGACCAGCAAACTTAGAGAGAGGGATGAATGCTCCCAAGAAATTCTCAGTGGAGAAAAGAAGAAAAGAGAAAATAAGGAAAAGTGAAAGAAAGGGCCTCATCTTATTTAGGGTTTTCCAGGCATCCAAGAAACACACAGGATAAAGTTACATCGCTTACACATATGGAAGCATTTTTCTAGCTTTATACCAAAACAATATGCAAATAGTCTACCCCTACTTTCACTCATGACTGGCTGCAAATACAAAATTCAAGCTGAATAATGTTAACTGCCCACATGCTCTGCTCTAAAGGATCCTCAAGGGCTTCTGGTCTCCTGTGGTATACACAAAGCACTTTAGCTATCACAGTGAATTAGTGTAAGGCCTGGTAATGCACCTTTAAGTATGTGAGCCCTTTTAAGGCACTTAGAGGTCAAGTCTGTGGCTATATAAAGTACAACCTTTCGAACATTTATTTTCACTTGCCCATCTACAGGCTCGGATGGCACGCAAAGGCGGTGTTTAATTTCATAAGAGCCCTTCAGATTCCAAATTGTCAGAGTCATCAACTGGCTCTGATAGCCAACCAAAGTTTACAGTAATGTAATAAAGCAAGGTAAATATTGGCAATCAGGCAGGGACTGCTGAGCATGGTTGCCTGTAGCAGAAGTAATTGTCATTGTGAAAGAAAGTTGTCATTTTGCAAACGAACCTCTAAAGAGCAAGGCACAAGGCAGAGAAAGTCCAGATGGGTCTTTTCCCTGGAACGTAAACACAGACACACTGTTCAGCCCCTTCCATATTACTCAGCTATCCCAGACTGAGAACAGTAGCTTCTAATATGTCATCGATCAAAAATTCCTTTTGAGTAAGGAACTTCCAATGCACACATTAAGTGTTTCTACAGACTTTACGACAAAGAGATTCCCAAGCAGAAGTTATTTAAAATAAAATGGGCCCCTAAGAAAGGACTTGGAGATATCAAAGTTAAAGAGATGTTACACTATTTCCTCAGTTCCCAAAGCAATGAGGTGGAGCAATGTAAAGAAAGCAGCATTTATTTTTCACAGACCCCCTTATAAATGAGCATGATTTTGCTCTGGATATTGAAGTGTTTTTTTTCCTGAGAGCAAAAATGAAGTGTGAAAGGCACAGGATGTCACTGCTGTGAGATAACAAGAACTGCCATGTGCATGCCTGGAGATACCTGGGCTTCCAGAGCAGGACAGCTCTGCAGCTCTGCCAGGTCAGTTCCGCTCCTGGCACTGAAACTGTCTTTTCCTATTCTGGTGTGAGCATCCTGGGTCCTTCAGAAACCACATGAGATTCGCCCAAAAGAGCACCCTATCCGCTCCCCCTGCAGAGCCTTCTCCTCTAACACTGGTTCCTTGTGCTGTTTATTCTGAAAGTGATTTGGCTTTGTTTTCAGTGAGTCCTGGATGGCTAGCAATTTAAAAAAAATAAGTGAAAGGAGACAGCTCCTTGTACTTGTGACTTATTGGGATATTAGCACAAGCAGTCAGATAGACAGCTGTCTAACAGAGGTCAGTGCACCATATCAGCTGTTTTGTTACCTCTGTGTTCAGAGGAACAACTTGCAGGGCAGAGAGCATTTACAGCACAGGTCTGCATGTAGGTGCCAAAGGTACCAGAGCCGTAAATGCCTTTTTATGTATTTTTCACTGCATCTCAGTCTCATCTCTTTACTTAGTCCACATTATTTAATTCACATTGATATGGAACTGGACTTTATCATTTGGACTTTATCTATTGATACTTAAAAGGAAGATGAAGAGTTACGTATCTGATCTCATGGATCTGGACATTTGTAATGCAAACGAACAAATAACAGAGAGGATGTTTGTTGGTTAATGTCATGTATACAGTTATGGTGTGGTGATATTAATAAATGGCTTACAGTTTTTGTATAGACTTCATCACACAGTAGATGCCTGGCTAGGAGATTGTGCCACTTTGAATTTTTGTTCATTACTGGATGCTTGTCCTTGCCCTGAAAGCCTCCTGTGTCGGGCAAGATTTCTGTTACTTGCTGATTTGTAGGATTAGGCTTGCTATGAAAGTCACACACTGTTCTCTCTGCATTTCAGAAGAGAAGCTTGGAATCTTTTCCACCTACCTGCAAATAAAACCACTCTCCCAAACATACTCAAAAGTCTGTTGTGAGGACACTCAGTATCCTTGCATAGTCAAACTGCTATTCAGTTTGCTGAGTGCCACTGCTGTCAAGGACATGAAATACATTCATGACACCATTCACTGGCTTTAACAGTATGAGTTTGTTTCATGTCAAGAAGCCCTAAAAACCAAGCCTGCAAGGGAGGACAGTGGAAGAAATGCATTTAAATCCATAGGGGAGAACTGCTGCACCCTCACCCTTCATGTTAAGGATAACACCCTGTGGAAAATTGGAAAGTGTCACACCACCACATTGAATAACAGTGGCCAAATCAGTTCCTCGTCAGCATAGAATCATAGAATCACAGATTCATAGAAAAGACCTCAAAGATCATCAAGTCCAACCCTACCGTGGTTACTAGGCCACGGCACATAGAGCCCAGTAACCACTGAGACAGTGCTACAAACACAGAAAAGCTCATACGCTGAACAGAGAGGGTGGACTCACATTTGCAAAACTCATGAAGATAAATACCCCATCAGCCTGTCCCTCCTTTGCAGCAATAAGCCACAGTGGCTTCCTCTCCCAGGCAGGCAAGAAGCAGCCATGCCAAGCCTCCAGTGACAGCATCATGACATTAATTTTCCAGGCATGCTGATGACAGCTTTGTGAAGGCTGGAATTTGAGTAATGCAGGTCACACTGCCATTGTCCTCTCTCAGTGCAAAGGGGTCACCCTGCAAGCAGACTCCATAGCTTGCTTTATGTACAAGGCACACAGCTCAAACCCAAACCCACACAAAACCCAGCAGCAAAGAAACAAGACTCTGCAGAAAACAAAGCCGTTTTCTGGAAGTGATAAAAGGTGTCATAACTGACTAGTACCAACATGCCCATAACACAGGAATAAGACAGTCGTTGTCCACACTGCAGCTCACAGCTGATAGTTGTGAGATTGCCTGGCTCGTGCAGGAATGAATGCTTTGGTTCAGCCCAGGCATGTTTTGTGGCACAGCTTACTGAGCTGGTGACCCTACCAGGCAACCCCTGTAACAAACTGACCAATAGGTATCTGGCTGATGGACAAAAATAGTCACATATTCTTCCCTATCTCCACTTTTCCGCTTATCCAATTCCAAGCTACATGTAAGATTTCTACCTAATATAGCCTCCTGGTAACTTGCTGTAGTCTGTCATCGCTTATAAACTGCATACAAGACACTTTGTTGATCTTTCCCATTCAGAGTTCAACCCCCCTGCTAACAGCAACACTGTCCAGAGCAACTGCTAATCCTCAGAGTTAAACCTGCAAAACTCAAGTATGGCCAATGGAGCTGCCTGCCCAACAGGAAGGAGAGATTCGGCCCAAAACTCACCCATGATGCAGAGTCAGTGAGCCATGACAACTCTAAAAAGCAGCAATTTTATTCCTTTTTTTTGCCTTAAGGCCCCACCACTGCACAGTATTAGCAAAACCTTCAACTCAGCTCCCCTCAGCAATGCTTGAGCTGCACAGGTTCAGTCGGTGCAGCAGAGTATGGGCTCCCTTGGCTCAGGACTAGCTGGGATAACCTGTACCCCAGCAGAAGGGAAATCAGGGTTGAAGCAGGACAGTAATGCATTGGCTATGGTAACATGGAACTTGAAGCAGAGTTGTCCTTGGCAGTCATCTATTGAGGTAGGGCAATGCATTTGTCCTCCTTCCTTGTTTAATTTCCATTTTTCCTCAGGCCTGAGGTGCAACTTGCCAACTTCCCTCAGCCTGCCCCAGCTCACTGACACATTGGTCTCGCTGTCAGGTGTCACACACGTGCTTGGTCATTATGGCTGCTATTGATTCTGGCAGCAGAGAGCTACAGCACAGGAGAGAGATGTGCAAGGGTTAGCTGACTGCCATCTTTTGGAAAGGGAGACACTGAAGACACTACACTGAAGACTGCTCAGCTACTGCTTCAAATCCCTGAGCAGACACTTTATGTGCCTGCCTGTCTCTGAAAACCTGGCCCACAGGAATTATTGACCACATGGCACTGCATGGGATTTGAAGCTTTCACATTTAGCCAGATAAAAAAGGTGAGAATGAATATGTGACCTCAAATCCATCTAGGAAACAGCTGTGGAAGACAAGCAATTCTAGTGCAGGAGAAGAACAAGGAGATGGATGATCATCTGTTTAAAAAGGAAATTATCTCATGAAGCTCAGCATTTGTTAGGACAACCAGTAAAGCCAAAAGCATCATCTCCTTTCTATGTACCTATTCACCACAAACCCCTAAGATCTTCCTGCCTTATCTTGGGAAGGTTAACTCAGGGAAAATGCAAGTGAACAAGTGCAGATGGAGCTCCTATCCCCACATCTCACAAAACCCTTCAAACAAATCTATGAGGTTTGATTTGTTTCCAATTCCTGCAAATCAAGCAACACAGATTAGTTTGCAAACCTCATCATGAATGGAACCCTACAGGGCTCACACAGCTCTAATTTTAACCCGCGCCCCCATACTCTGCACAAACACATATATCCATGAAACAGAATATCATTCATATCCAAGACTGCCTATTTGTTAATTGCCAAGAAGTAGATTAGAGTTCAATTCATTTTGATTAAAGGATTGGACTGATGTGTGAGCCAATTCTGATTTTTGCCCAACATCACTGAATCACTGGCTCAAGTTGATCCCGGCTTTTGTGTAGGCATAAAAACAGTATCCTCCTGTTTTCAGTGCTTACTCAAATGGGAACGCCTGCAGCACTCAGCCATCAGGCATGGACACATCATTTCTGGCACATATCCACAGCAAAAATGGTCTGTCCAAAGGGGACTGCGGCCACAGCAACACACTTGGTGTCTGGAGGAAAATGAACCTGCTACACGAAGTGCTCTCTGCACCTTCTGCATGGGTAGCACACCCACTACCCACCCCAGCAATCCCCGGAGTCAAACCTGATGGACTAACAGGCTCTTTCCACTCTGCCTGCCTCCACACAGGCCCCAGCACTCACAACATCCAAGGAGAACTCAGGGAAAACAAAGCTGTCAGCCATACCCTGTGTGCTCCCACACCAAATTAAGAGAGTTCTCCTCTGCCATCCATATTAGATGAACGAATGCGAACCCGTGAGCTACTTTCACTAGCAGTGCCAACCAAAATACTCCAGAGGTAATTTAAAAATATCTTCTCAGGATGTGTAAGAGGAGCAGGCTGTGTCTGAGTCGCTGTATTTCTCTCCTCTCTGCAATAGCCACCTGGGATGCAAACCAGCATGCGCTTCCTAAGCTCCAGGGGTGGCATTTGCAGCTTGCCACAAAGGCACCTGGAACATCTCACATCTGAGCAGTTCCCTCCTGTGCCTTGTTCAGTGGGACAGGCAGGACACATCTCCACCCCTCTCCTGCTGCTCACACTACCAGGCACACTGTGTAGGCAGGTAGCGTAGGTGAAACAAATTCAACAGGATGGGAGAAAATGGCAACTCAGAATTGACAGAAAAACCATTGCTTGAAACTGTGTGAAATCCCCAGCCCCCAAGGAGAGCAGAAAATGGGGAACACAGGATCAGTTTCCAGAAACTCATATCCACAAAAATAAAACACAAAGTGTCTCAGAAGAGCATGTTTTCATACACATGCATACTGAGCATTACCCTTCCACCAATAATGGGAGTGAACAAAGAGGCACAAATACCAGGTCCTTATTCTGATCCTCCCCAGCACAGCCCTTACCATCAGCAGCCACATGTCACTTCTGTCACTGAAGGAGCAGGTGCCCCCTTGAAGTTGCATTAGTTTTATCTCCATGTTTAATGTCAGCAATCATCCTTACTTCGTATTCCCTTACTGCTATTTTACTCACTCATTCTCTTGTCTTTTTTCATATAATTTTATTTTGCTTTTCTTTTTTCCCACAAATTCTTAACCCTCCCTTACATGTCCCCCAGGTCACAAGGTGTTAACATGATGTGGCCAAGCATGGTCTTAATCACAAAAAATGTGGGTGATATGGAGAGCAGTGAGATGTTAAAGGGATGCTACATCTCCCTCTTTCTACAGACCCAGAAGTCAGTTGAGAATGCGAAGCCTTTCTTTGAACAGACCCACTGATATGTGTTGACATGTATACAAATCATCAATGTGGCACAGATCTCTAAGTCCAGAGACGCTCCAGGCATGTACACTTGTGCATGGGCCACATATAAAAGACTGTAAAAAGACATTATAGAATCATCAAGGTTCGAGGAGACTTCCAAGATTATGGAGTCCGACCATTAGCCTGCCACTCTGCTGTAACTCTTAAACCATATCCTCCAGCATCAGATCCAGATGCCTCTTAAACACTTCTAGGGATGGTGACTTCACCAACTCCCTCGGCAGCCTATTTCAGTGCCTGATCACTCTAACAGTGAAAAAAAAATTCCAATATGTCTCAGCTTGTGACTATTCCCTCTAGTCCTCTCCCTGCAGGCATGGCAGAAGAGACCATCCCCCACCTCTCTGCAACCCCCTGTCAGGTAGTTGTAGGGAGTGATGAGGTCACCCTGAGCTGCCTCTTCTCAAGGCTAAACAAACCCAACTCCCTCAGCTGTTCCTCATACAACATGTTTTCTAGACCTTTTATGAGCCTCACTGCCCTTCACGGGACTCACTCCAGCACCTCAATGTCCTTTTTAAATTGAGGAGGCCAAAACAAAACAGCACTTGAGGTGTGGCCCCACCAATGCCGAGTTCAAAGAGATGATCACTTCCCTACTCCTGCTGGCCACACTATTCTTGATACAGACCAAGATGCAACTGGCCACATCTGCACACTTTCGGCTCATACTGTGCCAACTGTTCACCAGGACTCCCAAGTCCCTTTCTGATGTACAACACTCGAGCCACTCTTCCCCCAGCCTGTAGCACTGCATGGGGTTGTTGTGTTCCAAGTGCAGGACCAGCACTTCCCCTTATTGAACCTCATGCCGTTGTCCTCAGCCCACTGATCAAGTCTGTATGTTCTGTTTCTCATGGCAAGCACTGCATCATACGGCCTTTACAGCAGCTTTATAAAGACAAATCCTTCCTCAAAACAAATCCTTCCTCAAAAAATGCCAGTCAAAGTCCAAGAAGCAGGAAACAGCCAGTAAAGTTTGTCACAGGTTCCTAACATTTATGTATACTGTTATTCTTTTTCCCAGCCTTTGCTGTTAGTTTTGGAGAGCAGAAATTGAAGGCTGTTTTGGGGCTGAATCTATTTAGGATTCCTTGTCGGAGAGTATTAGCACAAACAGAGTTTCTGGGAAAAATGGTAGAAGAAGGGAAGTTTCATCAGGGTGGGTAAAACAGCCTAAAACAGGGCTACCCTCAACCCTTGTCAACACTGTGCTTGAAGGTCTGAGAAGAGAGGTATGTTTTCAGAAGTCTGTCATTTTGGCTTTTGTTCCTTTTTCCTGACCCACTGAATCATCTCTAATACCTGTTCTCACAGACACGTCCAGTGACTACGTCTGCATCTTTCTCAGTGAGGAGGAAGGATACAGAGGGCAGAGATGAAAAGGCTGGTTTGGACCCATTCATGATAACTGTGTTTTTAAGACAATACATGAAACCTGTCACTGTATCTCCTGTAATTTCCCTCCCCCTTTACTTTTTTTTTTTTGGTTGCATATAATGACCAGGAGGTTGGATCATCATGCACTAAGGAAATATTAATTCCTTTGCTGTGGCATCTAAAAGCTAAGATGACGAATTTCTGTGCCATGCTACATTATACAGGGTTAAAGGAACAAAAGGGTGAAGGACAGTGGCTGCATGGTGTCTTAATCAGATGCAGATCAGCCTAAGAGCATCAGACCATCAAATCCCTGCTCTACAGCAATCGTGCACCTTTAGTCAGGCTCTGAATGGGCTGAGATAGATTCGGGGCTTTATTGAAAGATCATACAGGATGACTGCAAAATCCCATTACTTGTTGATTAAGTATTGATTGCCTCGGTATTAACAAGCCAGCTAATATGAAGTGACCTCTGAGGCCACTGGTTGGAGGGAAAAAAAAGACAATTTACTAAAACAGGCAGGCAGATGAATAAGATGGCTAGATCTGCTCTTGGCTTTTAGCTTCGGTTAAAATGTCACACTCGATAGTGCAGATCAATGCCCACTTTATTTCCTTGCAGCCGTCTTATTACCATCATGAGGCTGCCTCCTTTGATGCTTTTTAATGACCCTCTGAACCGCGTGCTCTGCTTACCCACTGCCTTTGACTAAAAGGAAAGGAAAAGCTTTTTTTTCCCCCTTGCTGGTGATGGAGTGGCTGAGAACATGACATTGTGCCAGTATAAGTGGAGCAATGAGGTTTCTCGGGTCACCGGTGCTGCAACTCTGCTCTTTCACTCGGTTTCTAGCTTTTCTTTCTTTCTTTTCTAGATTTCAAAAAGTCTTGCTCCTTTTCATAACTTCAAAACTGGTGAGATATTAAGAGACCACCTACTGACAACTTCTGTCCAACACTCTTATTTGTGTTTTTAAGTGCAATAAGTTTAGCAGTTCTGGTTACATTAATTCTCCTGAAAAGCACCTCACCCAATTATTTTGAATCTAACTTTTTTTCTTGTTGCCACTTGCAAATTGAAGAATTACTTTTGATGGTGAATAAAGAGCACAGAGAGGATACAGGCTGAGCCTCCTGAATCGAAATTGGACCGTATTAAGAATCCTAGAAGCTCCGAGACTTTTCTCTTCGACACATGCACAGTCTTTTCATCTAAGTACATGTATCAAGTCAAACATAAATTACACATTACAGAGAAGATGACAATTTTTATACTCAAGATGCTGCAATTCTGTAAAAAAATTACATAAACATATTTAGTTCTCATTAAATAGATTAACCTGCCAATAATTTGATGCTTTGAAGAAGTAGACAAATACTATACAGAACAGAGGTGATTCAACACCTGTCAGGAAAAGATATAAAGGGTCTGGATAAATTAAGGACATGGGGAAGAGAAGGTGAGTTAGGAAAACAGCCATTCCAACAGCAAAGATTTTCTTCTGCTTGTGATAACCTGTAAAGCTCATGAGCCAAAGTTGAACAGATGCTGATGTAGAAATCCTGTGCACACATTTCTTGGCTGGAGATCTGGGGAGGATGGGAGTAAAAAAATGAAGAGGAAGGCAAAAAAAAAAAGACTGGAAATATCACTATGATGGACCTTAGTTTTAAACAAATAGCAACAGCAGTGGCAAATTCTGCCTTGGAAGTAGCCAGTGGGAAGCACTGTGGTAGTGGCACTGCCCGATGACACTGGCCTGATCCAAAATCACTGAAAAACCTTCCTACCAGTTTCAGCAGAACACAGTACTTAGAATGTAAATATAAAAATCTCTTATTTGTTCAGAAGTGACAAAATGACATGATTCATGTGCCTCACTTCTTTAATTTCTCTCTCCTCCCTACCACTCTTTCTTTTCTGTGGTTTTGTGGTAGAAGAATATACAATAAAAATAACAAGGAACATCAGGAGACTTTTCTGGAAGCATGCACAAGTTTTGGTCATATGCAAAGCCACGCCCACCCTCAACTACTGAATCAGCCAGAAATGCAGGATCTGGCTTCCTATTTCCTCCCTTCCTTCCTCTCCTCTTCGATGTGACACTCTTAAAAACCAGAATCATGGGGGTAATCTTTGGAGTGTGAGACCTTGATGGAATGACTTAGATTATTGCTGTATTACTATTATTTATATAGTGCCATAAATGTGCATGATGCTTAGCAGAATAAAAGACACCCCTCCTGCACCAAACTGTGCAGAGCCCTGGATGATGCAGATGGATAATTTCAAACACGCACACACAGAGAGGGATGCACATTCCTCTCCTAGCTCATCTGCAAAGAGCTCCAGAGTTTAGGGAGCTTGCTCCTTTTTTTTGCAAATTACTCCAACAAAGTTTCTCCTTAAACCGTAAGCCCAGCTTGAAGGCTGTTGGCCAAATGGAGGCGTGTAGGGGCTCAGATCTGGAGCAAAGCCTAACAGGCTTGTCCATAAACGTATGCCTCTCCAGCATCCTGCTTGCTGCAGCTCTAATTATAAATTACCCCTGTAGATACACAGGGGTTCTAGTGAATTAAGCAAAAAATTTAGACTGGCTGATAGGAAAACAAGTTTTTGCACAGCATACCCAATAAGAAATTATACACTTGTTATGCATTACAGTCTGTGCTCAAAATGCTATTTCAGCATTCTGGGTATTAAAAAAGGAAGCTTATGTGGTCTTGTGGTGAAAG
>NW_008689850.1:129553-140308 GCF_000695815.1 Acanthisitta chloris | reverse complement strand
AGGGAAATATAAAACAAACCCAGTTAATTTATCACAACTGCAAAGATGCATAAATAAGATGTTTATGAAGAACAAGGGCAGTTTACCTATTATTCCAAAGAATTCATGTTTTCAGGAGCAAAATGTTTTCTTTGAGAAATTATACCTGTTTTTCTCAGCTCAATAGAAAACTTTATATGGAAAGCTGCCTGAAAATCTTAGTTCAATGTACTTTTCACTATTTCTAATTATAATTAAGGTCTCTTAGGTCTAGTGACAGCAGTGCACATCTTTTGAAAATACCAGCACTAGACCAATGACAGAACCTCGTGCCCAGTGAGCTTTGGGAAGGTGCAATCCATGAGAGAAAACACATCAGGAAAAGAACCTCAGCAACAAGAATCTGTCAACATTTACTGTCTTTAACAGAGTTAGTTCAGCTCAGCACAGGTGAAGTCCTAGCTAGTTAAACACAATCTGTATGGATCTTTAAAACAATTAAGTGATGAACTCATATGCCCTGTGTGTTAAGCTAAGCTTCCTCACAGATATCAAACCCAACAATCAGGGCCTCAATATCAGCTTGATTATATATCACTTTGTTTTTCATGTCCAAAAGTGGAAATCCTAAGAGCACTTGAAGCAGTTTGAACCAATACATAACTGTGGACACTGACCTTCATTTTTATGAGTGCACTTTTTAGCAGAACTGCCCAAAGCCCATCTCTGGCTCATTTGGATTTATGTCAAGGTGTCGCTGTTCTTAGGTTTCCAAATGGTATCTACAGCCTGATATTCTTTCTTTGATGACACCCCTTTCCAGCAGGTATGGCCCTAGTCATGGTGAACTATGCACTTGCCCCCTTGTTAGTAATTTGCTGAACCTCCTGAGGGCCAATGCACAGAATTCTGGTGTTCTATAGACAAAGGACATGAACATCAAGGCTCAGCAACTCCAGTAGCACAGTGTTCTTTTACCTGCATGCCAATCATTTCACTGCATTTACAACAATGAGCTCTTCCAAGTCATTGTTCATTTAATAACATGTTTCCTTATGAACTTCTTCTCTGATTTGTTCACCTAGCCTGTGAGTTCTGGAGGAAAGGGTCAGACTTTTATTTTGCACTTGTAATTTTTAACAGCACACCACCTTGAGTCCATACATATTTGCCCCATCCCTGGAAGTGTCAAGGTCAGCTTAAATGGTGCTTTGATCCATGTGGTCTAGTGGAAGGTGGCAAGGGGGTTGAAACTAGATGAGCTTTAAGGTCCCTTCCAACCCAGGCCATTCTATGATTCTATGATACTACAATGGAAGTAAACAAAAGAGGGGACAGGAAGCTAAAAGTTTGTCGTGAAAGCTTTATGGCCAGCAGGACAGTTCCAAGTCATCAGTCATGGAGACCAAGTGGGGCACCCAACTGCTCACAAGTTGCTGCTTCAGGTCACATTCATACTCACAGAAATACCATTGAGTTAGTTTACCAACTGCAAACCTGCTTTCTTAACCACACAGGCTGGAGAATTACTAGATTTGAACCAAAAAGGGCATTCAGAAAGGAAATGCCTCAGCACACCAAACTGCTCATGAGACAGCTCAAATCCACCCTGTAACAGTACAGTTTCTTCTGAGAGGAAGTGTGTGCTCCCATCCTCATCCTGTGCTGCACTCCATGAAGTGAGAACATCATCTTTGGATGATTATGTTCTTATAATTCAGGTAGCACTCCCACACTGGGGTGTGTGACAGACATTCTCAACCACACCAGGTGGCCAGGCAGATAGCTAAGATAGAATAGATAGATCATCTTTCAGTAAAATGGCTGCTTCCTCCGGAATGCCAGTTGCAATTTAAAAAATGGTGACAAGTGCTTCTTAGCCTGTGAACTTTCCTATTGCTGGGCTGAGCAAAATGGGTGCAGTTTTCCTTTAAATTTTGCCAGTAATGATATGGTATACAAAGTGACAGACTAGGGGGTTTGGGTAGAATGCTAACATTGTTCTTTTCCCCTTTTAAAGGTCATGTGCAAGTAAACCTCTCTAGTTAAATCTATCAATTTAAAATCACCATTAGGTCATAGAAAGCAGCCTCAACATGCTAAAAGTCTTCAGCTGAAAACACATGCCAGGGTCTAGCTCCTATAGATCTGATGTAGGAAGTGATGCTCTGGAAGGTGTGCTCCAGTGCTCTGCTACAGCGGCTTTGATTTGCTCCTGGTACCTATTTGCAGCCTTTCAGATGAGACCAGATTTCAGTTCATATCCCATTTTTAATAAGAAAGGAAACAAGCATGTGTTGATGCATTGCATATAACTGAAAGAATTCCAAATGCATTTGTCTAATGGGGATGATAACACTTTTCAGCAAGGTATACACTGAGGTATGATGAAAATAGGACTGAAATCCCCTCCTGAATTGGGATCCTGTAAAATATAAATTTAAGTTTCACTTTATTTTGTTACAGGACACTGTTGAAAAGTAACAGCATTTAGAGATTACTGAGCAGATGCTAATGTGGTTCAAACAGACAATATTAATAATCTTGATATTACTTAATAACATGTGTTTTCCCTTCAAAGACTTACTGCACAGCAAACAGCACACAGAAATACTGATACAGATTTCTCTTGCAATGCAGATGGCACATCTACTCAAAGCACAGCAGGGAGGGAGCTCTCCCATGTAATAGTCAACTGCATGAGTCACACAGCACTGGATGCATGCCTGTTGTGTCTGGGTGAAACCTAAAGCATTGACATGGGTGCTAATTAAGAAATAAATTGCTACTTTACCACTGGAAAACATACCACATTTGATAAATCATGGTTTTCTCAGTCTACAGCATCTACTTCAACCTAGATGCAATATGTAATAGGAACATGAAAGAAGAGTTAGTTGGACAGCAGATCCTCTAATCTAAGGAGTTGAAAAAACCCCAAAGCATTCATTGGATCCTTGGGAATAGAAATTCCATGCTGAAACAACTGCTTTGCATTTTCAAATGAAATAATATTAAATACTGTGGTGTAATATTGCTGGGTTGGCTGGTACTGATTTTACTTCTGTAAAGCAGTGATTTACTTTGGTAGTAGTTGAACTTTTTCCAAGAGGTCTGCTGATGTGTGGATGTCCCATGCTGTCCCTAATAAAGAGAACATTTTCTGCAATTTTATAAGAATCAAAATTCCTAACACTTTATACTCAAGAGGTTTTTAATTAAGTGCCACATTACTGCTACTTGCATTGCTTTCTCATCATGGACCAAACTTTCAAATGAGCTCACAGTCACATTTTCAAGAGCTCAGTTTTCTCCAGATTTTAAAAAGAGCTCAGCTCCTATCTCAGCACCTAAAAAAAGAGAAAGTGTTTTAGCCATGCTCAGAGATGAGCTCCATTAACAACCCTGTCCAATACATCTGAAATAACAGCGAATGTACACATCATTCTATAGATTCTAAACACCTTCTTTTAACAATGACTTCACCCATTGGTGAGGCACCTTGAGTCCTGGGTCCAGTCTGGACCCCTCATTTCAAGAAAGACATTGAAGTACTGGAGTGTGTTCAGAGAAGGGCAATAGAGTTGGTGAATGGTCTGGAGGGTAGGTTCTGTGAGGAGTGGCTGAGGGAGCTGGGGGTGTTTAGCCTGGAGAAAAGGAGGCTCAGGGGAGGCCTCTACAACTACCTGAAAGGAGGTTGTAGCAGGGTGGGTGTCAGCCTCTTCTTCCAGGTACCAAACAACAGAATGAGAGGACATAGTCTCAAGCTGCACCGAGAATAGAGTTGGTGAATGGTCTGGAGGGTAGGTTCTGTGAGGAGTGGCTGAGGGAGCTGGGGGTGTTTAGCCTGGAGAAAAGGAGGCTCAGGGGAGGCCTCTACAACTACCTGAAAGGAGGTTGTAGCAGGGTGGGTGTCAGCCTCTTCTTCCAGGTACCAAACAACAGAATGAGAGGACATAGTCTCAAGCTGCACCGAGAGAGGCTCAGGTTGTACATCAGGAAGAATTTCTTCACAGGAAGTCAAGCATTGGATTGGAATGGACTGCCCAGAGAGGTGGTAGTCACTATCCCTGGAGGTGTTCAAGAAACAACTGGACATGGCACTTAGTGCCATGGTCCAGTTGACAAGGTAGTGATCAGTCAAAAGTTGGACTCGATGACCCCAGAGGTCTTTTCCAGTCTAGTTGATTCTGCAATTCTGTAATGCAGCCTCTTGAGAAGTGCTATTCTGAGATGATTGGGCTTTTCACCATTAAAATACCTGAAAAGCTCAGCCATTTCATTGGACTCATAGTTTGCAAAAACAATCCTGTGAAAAAGCTCTTCAGCTTCAACTGGCGATTATTAAAACTTTAATAGAAATACATCCTACAGAAAACAATTAACAACATCTGAAGACTCCTTTCCCTGCCTAGATGTCTTAATCCGGATGGTTAATTATAAATTAAATTTATTACATACATGCAAAAATATAAATGTAGCTGCCCAACAATTTGAGATAATGCAAACATGAAGGGAAAGACTTCTGTAAAGATGACTGTGTGAAAAGTAAAAGGATTAGCTTCAAATGATTATCCCTGGAATCTGACACACCATACACACACCTTGCTTTAGCTCAAATTTGCCTTGCCAATCAGGCTGTTAAATTACATAACAATTTGATGCTTCTTAACAAAAGATGGCATCCTGGGCGTTAGCTTCTATTGTGGCAGGCAGAGAAATTGAGGTCTATTTCCTGCCTACAATCTTTTTTTCCCCCTAATTTTACATTTTTTTTTTCTGGGAGGTATATTACTTCTCTTTATTTTCTTTTTTTTTCCCTGGTGAGACACTCAGTATTCCCTATGTGTTGTTAGTCATTTTGTTGTGACCACATACACACAGAAAAAGTAATAAATAATTCTTTTCAGTTCATTCAGGGATACAGACAAATGTAATCTGTGTTGTGCTCACTTTGTTATTACTTTATATAAGAGGTGACACAAAACCAGCAAAGCCAAGGCAGAATCAAGAGATACATATGCTTCCTTTCTTCCTTACACATACACTCACAAATACATGACACTTGTTAAGTAGCAACGATGTACCATGAGCATCTCATACATTTTATCTTCGTACATTTATGCTGATTATTAAATACAAGACGTTAAAGAATTTTCTAAGCAAGGCAAAGGAAAATGGCTTTACTTTGATTTGAGTGTTAAAAACACAAATGAGCCCAACACTCTCTGAAGAGCAGCATTATGGTGACAGTAACAAAGGGAACTGCCAGGCTGCAAAGATGGACAGCAGCATGCTATTCTCCTGCCTGCCAGGTCCCTTCGGGGGCAGAGCACAGATCCCAGTGCACAGGCTAGACTATACCACTGCCTTGTTTTCTTTCCTTGAATCACAGAAGCAAGTATTGTATCACTAAAAGACCACAATAATTTGGCAGTTCGTGGCTATCAGTTTATATGTTAAAAATTATTGAAAGCCATTCTTCAACTGTATCAGTAACATATGTAAATTTTGTTTCATGGCTTTTAGCAATTATTTCTAAATTTTTTTCTATGCCTGGTACAAGACATAGTGAATATCCTGCATAGCATGAAGAGACAGAGAAATCTCAATGCAGCATGCTTGGAGGTCGCTAGTAATTGGTTTGACTGACCACATGTGAGGGGCAGGGTAAGCCTGAGCGCTTAGACATGCTGCTCATTTACAGGAAGACAGTGCATTCACAGGCAGGGAATTTGGTTAATTGCACAGATCAGGATGTCAGAACTCCCTCACGGTAGACTACTTAAAGTGAAAGCATTTCTTACTGGGTTCTGCTTCTGCACGTGACTCACTTTCAGTTACCAGTACCTTTAAATATCTTGGAGTGCAGAAAAAGGCGTTCTAGGCTGTGTACACCAGCCTGCACCCTCACATGGTCAGATCAGATCAACTTTCACCAAGCTATCTACACACCTTGGTTTTCACTTGCCTAGGCTATTCTTTGTGTGTGTCTGTGGCCCTGATTCTCCTTCTCCTTTCTTCATGTTAAGAAACTTCCCCTGAGAAAATAATCTTCCACTTTGACCTCTACTAGTTTCCCCTTCACAGACCTGCTACGGACCAAGCACAGACCCCCGATGGCACATTAGTGTGGTTAAGGGCTGCCCCCTTGAGTATGCTCTCCCATGCACCCTGTCTAACACCAGAATGAATATGGAGGGCCTGCAGACGTCCTAGAGAAGAAAACAACATCAAAGCCACAGATTCCCTCCTTCTGATCTCCAGCAGTAAGAGCAGGATTTTGTCACCTAGTCAAACACCTATAGCTACAGTACCACCAGGTGTACAGGGAGTATGCTGCAGGGCTCAGGCCTCAGCATTTGAGGACAAGTGGCACATGCTGTCTTTTGAGTTGTTGCTGCTTTTTCCTTTTATTAAGAATAGGAAATATCAGTAGTGTTGACCATCTACAGATCCTTACTCTGCGCTGTGCTTGTCTCTGAATCTAAAGCTTGGCACTCAAAATGCTCAAGATTGAAGCCATTTAATTGAAGTGCAGCAACATAAGAGGAACACACCAAAACCAAATTCACTTCACATACAGTCTTCCAAGTAAAGTGCATGCTGGGAAAAACATTCTTATCATAATGGACGTTTCATGAGACAGCAATGTCTATGACTACACTACACTGTTCAACCTAACTTTACTCCATAATTGCGCAGATAAACATAGAAAAAAAATCTTGTCTTCTAATCCTTCAAGCTGGTAGGATTGTTCAATTCCTTCTGAAGGAATTGACAGGTATTGCACATCAGGATTGGGTCTGAGATTTTGCCACTAGCAAAATAGTACTTCTCCTACAATAACAGGTGATGGGATCCTCCTCATTTTTGAGTAATCCAAACACTGTATTAAGACCAAGTGAAGCCACCAAATCCTAACTATCAACACTGTGTTGCACATACCTGGAGACTCTAATGACCTGGAGAAGGATGTCGAAAGAGAAAATGTTAAAATATGAGCCACCTGCAGGTATTGCAGGCTCCAAGAGAGAGGTTCAGATTTCAAGGAGGACAGGAGTTTTATGTACGGATGACTCTTCAATTTCTGCTGGTTTACAACAAGCAGGTCTATCTCCTTAGATGCTGTTTAGTTTAGTCATCAATCTAAATTCATAATCTCAGGGAAAGGAAGATTCTCATCTTTTGCCTGTCTTATTTCTTCCAGAGCAAGGTTAAGCTGGATTCAAGTCTGTCAGTCAGTGAGCAACCTGGTTACTGTTACGCAGTTCAAGTTCTCAGTCTCCCTCTAGGTCCCGTGTCCATTTCTCTTTACTTGTCCAACTTCATATTGGCAGAAGACAGTGAGAGTTAGAGGATGCTGTTTTGGAGAGGAAAAGATAAATAGCCTAAAAAGAAGATGAGATTTTCCATTCGCCCTGAGGTGGAAGAAGCACAGGGGAGGGGTGAAATAAAAGGAAAAAGACAGGTAGAGCTGGAGGAGAAAAATGAGATTCTGCCTGGTGTTTCATTAAACAAAACCAAAAAAATGCAATTGGTTTGGAAAAAAAAAAAAAAAAGAACAATTTAATTTTGTAGGCAAAAGGCTCCTGGCTTCACTTCCTAGTGGAACAATTTGGTTTTACGAGAGGAGACTTTCCAAGCCAACCGTGACTGTACATATGGCACAGCTTGATACCTGCTCTCTGTATCCTGATGGCTCAGCTACTGAATTTGTCACATTCTTTTGCTACTCTGAGTTTTTCAAGAGCTGCTGTAGTGCTTCCTGCTCTTAGGAGTTATTTACAGCAAATTTATGAGTCTGCAGAACTATCTGCCAAAAAGTATGGGAGGGAAAAATCAAGTTATTAACTGCAAATTATTTGTCAAGCTCCTGTTGCCAAGTTTTCCAGACACAGACCAACATTTTACCACCAAAATATCCAACGTACTGTCCATGAGCTCCCTTTCAAATGCCTCTGAATGCAAGGGCTACAAGATCAACCACAGCTGCAAGAGCATGGAAGAAGACTATGGTAAAATGGTACAGGAGTAGCTGTGTCCAGGACCAACATTCACCATTAATATCCCAGTGAAACAATCTACTCAACACCTCCAGCTCCCACCACTTTCCCATTGGAATGTCTGTGCTTTATAGCTGGAAAAAAAGACCAGAGTTGAGAGTACCTCCTAGATGTCCTCTCAGTACTCGTTTTATCCCTCCACAGGTCTTTTCCTTCTTTTCCTAGGGATCATCTTACACAGGTCCTTTCATAGGTCCTGACTCTGCCATTGGCTTCTCAGGCTTCAACTCAAAATGGCTCTAGCCATGATCATCATTAATGAGCCTTCTGATGCCATTCAAGCCTACCTGGGTTTCCAAGCAGCAAGTTGAATCCAAGCCTCTGTGCTTTGCTCTGCTGCACTGGGATTCACAGTAAGGAAATGAGACCTTGGCTACAAACTTCTTCCACTGCTGCTTTGATGAGGTTCAGCAAATAACTCAGCTGGGTTCAGGTCTGCCTTCTATTTTCATCTTAATGCTTCAACAGCTTGGTGCTGTGCTCAGTGGCACAAGGAGCCATGTTTATCTGCAGTACTTTATACTCCATATATCTTCTAGCTCATGACACTGAAAGCCTCCAGCAGACCTCTGGGTGTGCAGTGGTCTGGCCAGGGGCTTGCCAGGGTGTTTGACAAACCGGTGTGACAGCACTGCAGCAATATGTAGATTGTGTATTTTTTCACCTACCATATAAAAACACTATGGACAATATATTTTGCTTGCCTTCTTGCATGATGAACAGTCACACCAGAAAGGACTTCTGTTGGGATGAGCCAATGAAATCCTTTTTTTTTATTATTTTATGTTTCTAGTGTCCATGCAATTGGAATAAACTGTAAATTAGGTGTTACAGCACTGTAGTTTGGGTAGATGTGATGTTTTAGAAATGTAGCTTTAGTTTGTTATAACATAATAGCTGCTTTGCTTTGTTGTGACAGTGGCAATAAATAAAGTTACTACAATGCATAATGCTGTAACCAACCACAACTAGTCTAACAAACAACAAATCAAGGGGAGTAATACCCACCCAGCACTTTATGCACAGAAATATTGATGACCTGTGCTTAAACTTCTCAGGTTAGAAAGTATCTATTTTTCAAGAGATCAGACGATGGTGATCTGCTCCCTCTGTTCCCTGAGATGAATGCCAAAACATGGCTCTTGCCATCCTCATGCACTGATAATAATTGCAAACTAGAGAGGAGTTTGTTTTTTTCCCCTCTAAGTAAGTAAAGATTTCTGGCAGTTCCAACAGCCTCGTTACTATTGCACGTTAGTCACAGTTTATTCACATCAGAAGACCAGCGGAAGGTTGAGACAGGCAGGGGACTAAAGATGGATCTCTTCTATAGTTATAAAAGGATTTCCATTTGTTAACAGCTCTGCCTATGAAGTATGCAATGACATTTTCCTACTGTGCTATTTTCATGCCTCCTGAGATGCCAGGTTATAATGCAAAACATCTGAATCATTAAATTTATACAGTTATTTAATAACCCATGTAAAATACATGGCAATGTTGCTTCTTTTAAAACACATGCACCTCATAAGAAAACAATTTCCTTCACTATGTGGTGTAGTCAGATTTCAGTAGTTTCTGCTGGGCAAAAAAGGTTCAAACTGCCATGTTCTGTGCACCTAGGAACCACAATACCCAACTCTACCAAGCTACTGCTGACAGACCCTTTTTTGGAGAAAATCTACTCTGCTTTAGAGATGATTAGCCCAAAATATAATATATACTATATATATAAACATACAGTGATATATAGCCAAAATACTAATAGCTAGCAGCTCACAATAGTGCCAAGGTGAAAGACAAGCCTTGTCCAGCAAAATATCAAACATATTCTTCACCTTAACTGTGATTTTTCACCAGCCATAGAAGCACAAGACATGTTCTCATGAGCCTCCTAAACCTCATCCGGTGTCTAAAATGGAATTTAGGCTTCTGGGAATTGGCTACAATTCTGACTGTTTCCAATAGGTCCTTTCTAGCTCCCATACTTGGAGACAAGTTCTCTCAGTTGCAGAATAGTTGCTTCTTTAATAAGAGTTTTCACAAGACCCCATGACAGACAACTGCTAATATGGAACATAATGAGAGAAAAATATTGCTGGCACAGGCAGGATTCAGCAGAGAGAGGGTCAATTCTGTTTATAGACTTTCTCAAGTTTTTTGGTTGGTTAAAAAGCTGACAGACTGCATTACAGCTAACATTCCCATATTGATTATACCATTTCTAAACCTGCCCTCATTGTGACAGGAGCAACATAATTAGTTTTTTCCTTGTTAAATATTTGTAAATCATTCATACTTTTACGGGTTACATAACCTGGCTGATAGCTTCAAATAATAATGAACCAGTCCAGCCTGGTTTCTGCCCTCCTGTGAGGGTGGGCAGGAGAAGGGAGGAACCTCTCCAGCTACAGCAGTGCCATCAGTGCTGCAGCTGTGGATGTGCTCTGGGAGGAATTAGAAGGTACCTGCCAAGGCCTGCTTGCCCCTTCGGCCCTGAGCCAGCAGCAGAGGGTGACAGAAACAAAGTTTGTGAGAGGTACAACAGCTGTAAGAGCTACCAGTGATGAGCCTTACAACTCCAGGAAAAGGGTGATGTGTTTATGATGCAAATCAGGGTCCTAATTCAGCAAGCACTTAAGCACATGTTTGAGTCTCATTGACTCTGTGGAATCAAGTGAGTGCTTAAATGCTTTCCTGAATACTGGAT
>NW_008689850.1:90608-129542 GCF_000695815.1 Acanthisitta chloris | reverse complement strand
GGGGGGGGGGGGGAAGGTAACATTATGAAAACAATAGTTTTCAGGGTAGAATGGTGGAAGCTGGTTTAGGGTTATTCTAATAAAGATAAATGTAGGGAAGTTAAATATACAAAATTAAAATTTCACAGTATGATTTAAGAGACTAGATTATATGGAAGTTTGTTTGAGAAACCTTTTCATCTCTTTGACTTAGGAAACACACACAAATAGTATCATGCCAAATAAAGGCAGAAGAGTTACACATGACATCTCCTTGCTTTTTAAGATTCCTTCTCCCTTTGCATTGTATAGACATGACAAGAAGATACTAGGTTCTTATAGGCATCATAATTAGCATTAACCAGATTTAAATGATGATGCAAGTTGGATGTATCTCAGAAAAGGCTTAGTTCATTCCAGATAACCCTCTCCCTTATCTAAGCCAGGAGGTCCTGAAGCATGTGAAGATACAGTGAGAAAACACTAACTTCCAAACTGCAAAAAGGATGTGTTTAGCAGAGGTTTCCCTGATGGACAACTTTCACTACACCCAGCATAACTCCTCTCTTCTAGGTATCAATGGGGAATCAAATCTTCTAGTCCACAAAGAACACTCAGACTTTGTTCTTATTGTTGTTGTTTTTCCACACTTTCGTTTCCCTTTGCTCTTCCTTTCACACAGTTTCTCATACCTCTCTTTTTGTAAAAAGATTTTTTTCCATGAAAGACCATATATATTAGCCTCTAGCATCAAGAGCAGCTTCCTGATGGATCTGAAGCAGATATAAGAACCTGTGGAATTCTACAGTGGCCAGAATACAAAATTAAGTCTGGATTGGTTTTACATTTGGCAATTTTTTTCTGTAATTGGCAACATCAGTGTTTTAAATCTAAACTTGAATTTGGGGTTCAAAATCCAATTTTGGGTTCAAAAGCAAAATCCCAAATGCAAATAGGCAGTGGCTTCTGTCTTGGGGGGAAAAAATCAAAGCAAAATCTCACATCTAAAGATCCTCAAAGCTTCAGAATAACAGACTAAAACACAAAAATAGACCAAACTGCTGAAAAACTGTTCAATGGCAGAAATCTGGATCTGGATTTAAAATCTGGGAAGCTGCAGCAGTATGAACCATAGTAGTTTTAGAGACTATAATACTTTGTCTCTTTTGAGCATAGCTAGATTACATACCTTGAAGGTATTGCATGTGTCACACAACTTGGGAATTATGTTCATTTTATTGATGAACATACACAACTATCAGCAAGGATCAGTGTATATTTGAATCACAGTGGGAGCACCTATCCCAGAGAGCATTCCCATTCCTGAAGTAGGTCCACAACAACACAGTAAACTCTACTCTGAAGTCAGCACTAATTGGTTTTCAAGGTGCTATCCACGCCCAATCCCACTAGCTCAAGCACCTCTAAAGGCCGCTTGCTCCAATGATCTCTAGAACTGGGCTTTCCAAATGACATCTCTGTCCTGCTTCCCACAGGATGGCATTTAGATGTTTGTTTCCATCAGAAAACAAAGGATACATACATAGTTTTCACAATTAAAAAGCTAATCACGTTGCCAATGATATAGATTTGTGCATGGTTTTCCTCCAATACAGAACACATATTGACATTGTGCAGGAAGTGATTGATACAGTTTTGAAGAATCAAAACAATATTTTCCTATTTCCACTATTTATTCCATATGAGATATTGGAACCTGTTCAATAAGTGTAATAAGCATAAACTGTGGCACTTACAATACTATTCACTAGATTAATATAGAGTAATATTTATTTTAAATGCCACTTAGAAATAAATGGTTGGATCTCTTTCAAACTCAATGTATTTAGACTGAATCAATCCAAACCCTGAAATCAAATTCAGAGACTAAAATCAATATTGTCCCCGCTAATTCTGTATGCACATCCCCCTTGGAAAGCACTTTACAAGAACAAAAAAGTAAAGCTATATTGCTGGGATGCCCAATGCCTTCTTGAAGGGATTTTCTTTTCCTTTCTCTTTTCCTTTTTAAACCATTTCTCCAGACTTCTGGAACCAACAACCCTCTCAGACAGTATTTGGCAGGTTTATTCTCTTTAGGTGATTTGACATCTGTACTGTTCCATACTGACTAATTTCCAAGTCCTGGGAGACAATTTCTTAGCAGTTGCAATTCATCAAAACCCTAATGAATTCTGATGGAATTCTTGGGGACTGGTTTTCTGTCCCCTCTGTGGAGGGACTGCACAACACACCCTACGTATTTAAACCACATTAAGAGACTAAACGTATTTAATCAATATTGCTCAAAAGAAACCTGAAGAGCCACATACTAAACACTGACACAACTATCCTCAATGCTGTCACCGAAGTGACAATTCTACAAGCACAGCTAAGGGAGAATGACTCCATGTGCCAAGAGACAACCAAACTGGATGGAGAGCTGAGTGTGAACAAGGAGTCAGGAAAAAGTCAAAGTGAAGAATGATCTACAAACCTGGAGAGGCTAACTGGGGAACAAGATGCAAATGAAGGAGGTAGAGGAGGCTTTATTGAGTGCTCCAGGAAAAGTATTGGTTCAGGTACCTTGTCACATTCAAAATAACTTGGATATCTTTAGATATTTTGGAAGCAAAATGGAAAAACTAGGCACAGTACCAGCTGCTCTTTGGTTCAAAAACAAAGATCAGGTTTTATTTAGATTCTCAACCTACTTAAGCTGGTTCTCGGGGGAGTTGCTGTGGGGACTTGAGCTCCATGATTTGGGGAAAACTTATGGGGAAAGAACGAATAAAAAGGTAGTTCATAGAAGCCAGATGGGGAGGCCAAGAATCTGGCAAATATCCCTTTCCCACATTTCTTCTAAAACTCAAAATAAATCTGAATCTCTCTGACATTTGAAAAGAAGTCTGGCTATTTCTTCCCACATTATGTTTTCTTTTTGCTCGCTTTTGCACAAGGTCTTACGGGAAGCAGAGTCTAGTGCCAAAGTACTGCAAGGAAGCAAGCTGTGCTGATAATCTCAGAATGGCCCCCTTTTCTCAGGAGATATCCAGCCCAATTTCATGTACACAAGCAATTGGGAGGGCAAGACTCACTGGTGTGCTCTGGCTATCCTGGCAACATGAGGCACCATAAACCCTGCTTACCTAGCCAGCACAACCGGATTTGCAGCTGCTTTGTATGACCAGAGCAAGGCAAAGCTGCCAGAGCATACCAATGAACCTGGCGCCTGCACTCTGTAGGAACTCGGCATCAGTTTGTGAACTTATCAGCATTTTTCCAAATCAGACCTCCAAATCTTTTGAGATTCACTTATCGCTGTAAAACAACATGTCTGTGGAAGAGATTTGTCATAGGACACAGGAATGTATCCAGATTCAGAAGCCATAGGAATTCTGATCTCATGGTGGTTTCACTGTACCTAAGCACCTAGCCTTTAAAAAAGTTATTGTTAAACTGCGATGTATTTTGGACTAGAGAAGTGTGACAAAATAAACATAAGTGGTAACTTCTGGTACTTAACAGACAGATTTTTCTTATGTCTGGGAGAACTAACGAAATTCAGGGCATTTCACTACCAGTGAATCTCTAATGAATGGGTAGTAAAAATGCCTGCCTTATTGACTGTCAGGGGATATCAAATTTGCTCACTTCTGACTCAGTAATTACCCACCAAAAATGTAGATCAAGTGGTCATCACCCAAATTAGTACCTGCCAAAGATTACTTTTGGAAAAGCTGTCAGCTAAGAAACAGGAAATGAGTTGCAAAATATTATTAAAACTTGAAAATAACAGCTTTAAGGTATGAACCACCACTCAAGCACACAATGGAGTGAGGGCAGGAAACAGAGCCCACATGGGGAGCCAAGCACAGAGAGGGGTTGATGGCCAGGACTTGTGAACAACAAGGGAGCAATGGAAGTTGACATGTACTCACCCCATCGGACCCAGCACGTTAATCTCCAAAGCCTTGCTGCAGCTCTTGCTGAACCACACTGGCATGGCACTCAGATACAGAGCCATGTTACACAGCTATGCACAGGATGGGGACAAACAGCCCAAAACTAAAGAGCAGGTCCTCCCCTAGGACTTGGGAGATTGTGATTCAACCCACTCCTCTGCCTGCCACACAAAACAAAACCTCTCCATGCCTCAGTTTCCCATCTGCAAACTGAATGTGTCTCTATTTGACAGAAGAGCCATAAGAGAATTAATTTCAGTAACTGGAACAAACTACAGCCCATTGAAGTTACAGTAAGTGCTGTACAATGACAAAACTAAGTCCAGATCATTAACACCATGGAAGAAGAACAAAGCAGGGACTGACCAGTGTTTTCCATGTTCCAGCAACATCCAAATATGAACTGGAGGTGATGATGATAATAATAATCACCGTATGATGCACACTGCAGCTTCAAATACTTTCCAATTAGCTGCAGGCAGCACCATGTGTATGTCAACTGTCTCTGGTGAAAAGTGGAGGCTGACTGGCTGAAAGCAAACTCAAATAACAGTTCTGGGAGCAGGATTGGCTTTTTTCTGCTCCTGGAACCTCAGTGTAAACCATCAGTCTTACTGCAAGGGGCCTCATGGTACATATCCACTTACCCTGGCTGGGCAGCAGTTCTGTTTTGAAAGCTATGGTTTAAATTGGGGAAGGCAGGGGGAAGGTGGAAATTTCTCTCTTCAGTGAGCTACACAAATCAATCTCTCTCTCCTTTTTTTTTTTCTTTGGGGGGGGGGGAGAGATGTGAATAAGTCTGAGTCAAATTTGCCAGTACCTGCATCTCTATTTTCTAATCAAGTCTACTGCTCTGCACCACAGCTGACAAGTTTGTAGCCTTAACAGACCTGTGATCACTGTATTAGAGCATCAGTGCTAGATATCACTGGACATCAAAGGTCAGTTACGTGTTTGTTCCCACACCCTGTGGGAGGGCTCTCAGCAGAACACTTGGAAATAGCTACACTTTGAAAATAAATCTGTATGTTAAACAAAGACAGCCAGAGACAGAAACAAAAGGGTAGAAATAAATTGTTGATTGCTAGCTTGATAAAAGGCTCACCATGAAGTGCTTCAGCAGTCAGTATCAGGACTGGTGATGTTTAATATATTCATTAGTGTTCTGGAAAAGAGAGGGGAAGGTGACAAAATTTGCACAAGGCGCAAAAATATTTAGGTTACTCATGATTACAAAAGATTAGAAAAACTAGACAGATGTGCAGCATGAAGATGGATGAAATTCACTGTTCATAAATGCAAGGTAATGCATATTTGAATGAATAATTTTCAAAACTCATGCACAAGCTTAGGTTGTAAATTAACTAACCACTTGGGAAAAAGAGAGAGAGGAGAACATGTGCCACTTTGGACAACCCAATGAAAAAGCTAAAGAATGCGAAGCAGCAGTCAAAAAAAAGTAAATATTTTGTTGGACTATAAAAAGAACAGGATGGGAATTAATACTAAACTACCACATCACTGAATAAGTGGATGGTGCATCCTATCTGAAATGCTGTGCCAAGCTACATTCAACTCATCTAGGAAAATCATAAAGCTGAAATAGAAAGGGGCAACAAAAATGATTAGTGGCAGAAGAAAAGACTGGCAAGATTGGGGCTGCTTAGTTTATTGAAGAGAAATAAAAAGGGGACATGAGAGAGTTAATGAAAGTTAGAGAGAAGATCAATTGCCTGATCCTAGTTTCTTCTCCTAATGCAACAACACTGAAAAACAACATCTTTAAAAACCAATGAGGAAAATATTATTTTACACAGATCATAATTAACCTATGGAACTGATTACCACAAGATATCCTTCTGGCTAAGGACTTAATATGATATAAAATAGTTTAATTTAAATGCTTATATGAATAATGAGGACATCCTAGCTAGGATTAAGATAAATATCTTAGAAAAGCTGAAAACCCTAATGCTTTGTGACAGAAATGAACCATGGGCTGACAGAGGTTGGAGAGAAACATCCTCTTTGGGCAATGTCTTTGTTGTCCCTTGAGCAATTTGGTACTGAGTACTCCCAAAAGCTGGATTTGGGCCTCAACAGACTGACAGTCCAGTCTCACCAGGCACATCTAAAGCAACATCCCTTTGCAGTGACTAGAAGTTGGCATTTCCACTGTCTTCACTGAGGCCAGGATTTCAGACTTTGATTTTGGGAACAGTGCTGTTTATCATGGTGGCAAGGGGAGGAAAATTTTGAATATGAGACTGAGAGACTTAGAGCAAGATAGAACCAACTGCAAGGTACACTTCAGAGCAGGGAAAAGGGTGTCTTCTACTTTATGCCACCAAACCTGTCCAGGTTTTCTAATTTGCTTACCATGCTCATATTGTTTAGTAGATGATAGCGTTATCTTAACAGAAACAGCCAAATAAAGCTCTGTAATCAGCTAATGTGTCAGAATTCTGCCGGTTTTCAATGCACCTATCCCAACTTCTGTGAGCAAAAGGGACAAAGAGTTTAATAATGATAAAAGAGAAAAGCTATTGCTGCCTAAATCCCTCTGAATGAAACCTGATCTCTTAGGTACATTTGCAAAAAGGGATCTGGAGCTTCACTGCAGTCTTCTGTAGAAATCACTTTGTTTAAAATATGGCCCACCCAAGTACAAACAGGTTTTTCCCCCGTTACAGCTGCCAGTTAAGGAAATGTCTGTAGTACAGACCTAAATCTGATTCAATGATTAATATGTAAACAGAATTTGACTGGCTCTTCTTTTGTGCTTATCGCCAAGATACAATCTGGCACAACAGTTTTGTTTGATAGACAGCCCTGGCCTATGCTTGTCAACTAGCCAATATAAAATAACATTATTACTGTATAATCTCGAATTAGGCTGTAAAATATTTCAATTGTGTGACACACATGATGAGAAGACTTTAGAGTTCTCACATGTTTACATAATTAGCACTGCATATTTGTTAAATTAAGGTATCGCTATCACCTTTATTATCATATCCCTCCTCCTCCACTGCAGTGTCTGTGTCTTGTGTAACCTCGCATGTCTTAACTTTTCAAAGGCAACAGAAAAAGGAGTCTGCGTCTCCTACTTCTGTGCAATTCTAATAAAAGGTATCAGAATACCCACCCTTTCTCACAGTGCTTCAAAAAATAGCTGCTGAGGTGCAACTCAAGTAAGGAAAAGAAAGCACAAGAGGGAAATGGCCTCAAAGACCTGACTTCAGGTGTATTTAATCCTTCCACTACAGGTTTAAAAGTATTAAGTAGCCATAGGCTATCCCTAGGTAGAAAGACGGTTCAGTGACATCCCTTTTGTAAATATGTAGCTGCTCAGCCTCCTCCTAAACTCCACACTGAAGTCTGCTGCTTTTTCAGATTAATTCAGTTTGAATAGTGCTGACTGTCTGTCACTACAGTCATATGTCACTGGTAGCAGCTCAGAAAGCCTAACCCCCTTCTCTAATGTCATTGCACACAATTCATTTTTAAATGTGGTGTAATAGTTTAGGAATACCAGTAAAACAGTGGGGGGAAAGGCATTTTCAATTTAAAGCGTGTGTAAGGCAGTTTATAACACTGTATTAGGTGAGCCAAGCATGTTTTTGTGAGAGGGGCACATATGGTACAGGTGAGACTTGCAAAAATACAGTTCTAATAATTACCAAGATCATTAATAAGAGTATGGTAGTTTCAAACCAAGTGACACAGTATTACCAATAGTGCTATTTAATTGAGTGATCTTTCTTAAAGAGCTAGGTACTGCCTAGAACAAAAGCATCTGAATCGACCCTAGAATAATGACAGCCACAAAACCAGGCTTGGATTCTGCTCATCCCACAGGACTACGTCAAGAGTTCAGCTCAGGACAGACAGACACTGGCCACAAGCTGGGAACAGCTGGAGAGATGGTCACACAGGTTTGGCTGCAGGGCTCTGTCTGGGACCTGCTTCTACAGAAACACACTTGCCTCTCCATTTACACTTTGAAAATATTTGAGACTTGTACATAAACAAAAAACTGGGCATTTTCTGCCCTCAGCTGTGCTTAGCATCTCTCCTACAGCTTCACTCATGGCAAGGAGGTGGCAAAATAAAAGGCAGAATTAGGTCCTGCCAGATAGGCAAACCATCCTCTCAGAAAGGGTTGATTCATTTCAGAACAAACACACAGCACTAGAAATAACCTGACCAAAGAACTTCTATAATGTGGTCTAATCTTTCCCAAAACTTCAGCTTTCTGGCTTTCTGATTTAATTCCAAGTGCAATAATAAACACACTCCTCTGTTTACAGCTCCATAAATAGTGCCTTGTGTTTTCTGAAACAATGCAGCTCTGGGCTGTCTCTGTGATCGTTTATTTTATATCATCCTTAAGTTGCCATTTATTTACATTTCTGGAAACAGCTACCCCATGAAACAAATGGCCTGTTTTGTTAAGTCATGGTCAAGGATGTTTCCTTCAACTTATCACATCTAGAAATGCCACAGACAGAAATGCTTTCAGGCTATTTGCTAAGAAAACTAACATAAGCTCCTTATCAGAAAATATTACATTTCCCCAAAAGGTGAACTGTTCTGTCAGTTTTTCAGGCCATGTGAAATTCCTTCTTTGCTGTGACAGGTCACTGAACAGAAGCTGATGGCACACAGTGGTCGCCCAGAACGCCAGCCAAAGCCTTCAGCCAGACATGACTGCAGGTAGTGGCACGGAGGCAGCAAGCTTTTTCCCTCTGATACATCCAGCCTGGGGGTTATATTTTGGGTTGAGGGCTTTTGTTGCTTGCTTGGGGTAGGTTCAGGACTTTCCCCCTCCCTTTCACTTTTCTTCTGAGGATGCATCCACAAGCAAAGCAGATCTAGTGCTGAGCTGTGTGTGCCAGCCCCTTCAGTTCACATCCCAGAAGTGGCAGCCAGGAGGACTGGCTCCTTGTAGACCTCACAAGTCCTTATCTATTCAAACTCTGAACAAGAATGCCAGAAGAGAAACTCTGTTTCATAATTTCTGTTTTTTTCATCCAAAATATTAGCAACTACAGACTGATAATTATAAGTTTAATGAACAACACGAGTTTGAGGAGTGTAGCTGTTTTCCTCAACCAAAGCAGCTAATTTCCAGGTAGAGTTCCAGGAGTTATAAGGTTGCTCATTTTCATAAGAGCTGAGAAACAGCTCCACTGGGACAAACACTGTACATGCTTTGCTTTATACACATTTGCATTAAGCTTATGAACCTTCAGGAAAAGCTCTCCATAATGAAGGCGAAAGCTCCAGTTGGCAAAATATTCTGATTTTGTTGTGTTTTAGAAACTGCAGCAGAGGCAGCTGCCCTGCTAAATCCTGATGCACTGTCACACACACTTTTTTTTCCCTTCCAGAGAAACTACTGGTTTTAATCTTTCCAATTCCATTTTTTTTTTTTTTTCTTTCTGTCTATTCAAGTTCAAAACCCATTCATTCTCTTTTCAGGAGAGTATTTTCACTGTGTGATGAAGAAGGACAGTAGTAGTTAAAGTTTGAAATAAAAGCTTTACTAGCTGCCATCCTTTGGTTTGTTCTTGACTCTTACCACTCTGCCCTTTCCACCAATCCTTACCCACATGCAGTTTGGGATTTACTGCTGCGGAGAAGCAGCCAGACTGGGCATTGTTATATTCCCTTCTCTCTGTGTTATCACCAGGCAATCTTATCTATTTATTGCAATTTATAAAGACATAGATGGCCTTACCCTCCAGCTCCATCCCAAAAGAAGTGCCCATTAAAACACCCATCATTTTCCTACTGGCCTCCTCCTCTACAGACTGAGGAACAGCTCTCCTGTGACAGGAACTGTCATAGATCTGCTGGTGGATACCAGGCTGACAACTTGTATAATCACACAAAACTCATGTGTATCTAGGCCCCTTATTTTCCTTGCCAGGGCTCAGGATCATCAGTGTGATACTGGCTAGGTCACAGACAATAGGAGAGAGGCAATTTTGCCATTTTAATAAAACTTTCCTTTTTTTATGATTCACCCCCACTTCAGGAGAGCAACAAACACCCTCTGTTGCTAGTACAAATGTCCACTGCAAGATGGGAATTAAAGAGGCTAGTGTTTACAGCAGCACTGCTATTTGATGCCAAAAATAAATCTGATGTTTCTATTCAGGAATAGGAAATAACACTCTGAACAGGCAAGTCACTCCCCAATGGACCTTCTTTGAATTTTCTCCAAAGGCTATTTCCTTTTCCTAAATGTGGGAAATACTTCCTGTCTGCAAAAAAAAGCACAACCCATATGTTGAGCAGAAAATTAATGAAACAAACAAAAAGAAAACAAACAAAAGGACCTTTGTTCTGGAAAAAAATGGCACCAGCTATGCTCAGGAAGCATAAAGAAACCCAACGGATGAGAGAATAGACAAATCCTAAATAGGTTTCATGTAAGATGTTTAAAAGTGCTTCCTTTGCTGTTTATTTGGCAACACATGAAATTGTGAGTCAGAGATATATCCCTTTCCTTTCAGGACTGCTGCTTGCAATTCATGAACAAGTAAACGATTAAGAACACTTCAAATTTGGCATTATCAGACATATTATCTGGCTCATGTTGTTTCAATCACACCCACAGCTCTGACCAGTGGAGGGGTTCTCTATGTCTTCAAGCTTGGCTCAGCTCCAGTGAGTAGCAGGAGACATTTCAGAGGCCTCAAACTCAATGCTATACCTGATCCATACAGATTTATAGCCCACCACCTTTAATCAAGACATTCCTCACTCAATTCCAAGCTGGATCCATCTATACTCACTACTCCAGGGATTGTTGTCTGCATGTACAGTACAGCACTAATGATTAGGATTTCAAAGAGAAATCTATAAAACCTGGAAATTTCCAAAACAGCTCACAAAAGTTACCATACATGGATGTATATCATGGAACAAAAAAAATACCTTTTTACAACAGCTATAAAACTGTGATTATAATAAATGTCTGCTTAATTAATACATCAGGACATAAAGCCATTTATTCTCCTCTCATTTACTATCATTCTCCCTCTTCAGATTTAATAATGCAAAAAGGTTGCTCAGATGCCAAACGGTAAAAATAATAAAAATACGTCCATCACTGATACAAAAAGCAGAAATGCTTGGCAGTACTCCTGGCACAGAGAATAAGCCAAATTTCTTAACTGAAATCCAAATAACATTTCACCTAAAAATCTCCAAAACATACAACGAAATATATGATATGATAGATAAAGCAGCCTGAGAAATGCATGGAGAACAGTGAAACAGGTGCCCAGAATAACCGTGATTACAATATGCACACTAAAAGCAGGGGGAGAAAGGGGCAGAGAGAGAAAAAGAGGGGAAAAAGCTTTCAAAATGGTTAAATTCATGAGGGCTACAGAGCCTCAAATTGAAATTATCTCACTCTGCACTGATAAATAAAGTGGCTCTGGTACCTAAATCATGACACTAACTATACGTTTCGATTTTTTTAAGTAGTGATTAGGTGAATACTCAGGGGAACCTACTAGCCTTCACAGAGATAACAGACTCAACTTAATATCAACTTAAAAAGAGACTTGAATTCTAACCAATCTCATGTAATAAATTGAAATTCTATAGCTTTCAGAGGGAAAAAAAAAAGATAAAAAAGCGATGTGGCTCCATTCTCTAACTTGCTGTCAGGAAATATAATTTGTGCTCTCGGTGATTCACCTAGCTCATATGCAGCATGCAAATTTATTTCCCTAATAATCAGACCTGGAGATTGCCCAAGAGGATTAATAGCATCATTCCTTATGACCGCCAGGATATTATGCACCTCTGACATGGAAAAATTGTGTTAGTTCTACAGAGAAAACGCAAGGATATTTGTCCTGCTAGACAATATAATAGGCTGGTGCATCATCAGATTACAATGTCATTTCAAAAACCTTGAATACAAATAATGTACAGTGGGGGAAATGTTGGTACAACCTCCCTTAATTCAGTAGCCTTGAATTCACATGTATTTTTTTGCCTGTGTTTTTTTTTTTATTCCTCTCCCCATTATAGTCTGTAGAACACTGCTAGAAAAAGGCAAAGGTATTTTATATTAAACCTATCTCTTTTTGTTTGTTCTTATGTTATTCTTTGAGAATAGCCTATGTGGACACTGCAGGATAAAATAACATAAAATCCATGGCTCCCAGTTTTTCAAAGAGCTGAATACACCCACAGCTCCAGTATACTGTATTCCATATGTGAATACAGAGCAATTTATTTGCACAATTGCTTAATTTTGATTCGCAAGTCAAAGCGATGTGTTCGGCAGGCTCTGGTATTCACATAGGAAGAATTTTAATTTTTCAAATCTTTTTTAAATGAGTTGGTCAGGAATTTTCTAAAAACAGAAATGTTTCCTGCTGTACTTTAGACCAAAGAACACTGCCTTAGAGACAAGACAAAATTTCATTATTATGCGCATGGGAGCAATAAGATTAGCTCCTATTGCTGCCCCTAAGGTGGAGCAGCAGGAGGAACCAATGGGACGATGCTAATGTGTATGTTAATAGTATTCTCCTAGAAGAAGTTGGGATAATTAAACATGTACCATCTCTTTAAGACAGAACTGCACACATTTTCTTCGGATGGGTGTTTACAAGATTTCCAATTTCAGGTCACAGCCATTTCTGAGATTGCTTAAGAAAGAGATGGGAATAACTTATCTTATTCATGTATTCAAAGAGCCTTATAAAATGCACAAAACATAACAGTTTTAAGGGGCAAAACATGCATCTTGCCTTGACAGACCTGCTTTGTTATGTGTAGTGTTGTACACTGACCTAATATATTGAACATTTTAGCTAATATACCTTGTAGGAACCAGCCTTTAATGTGATGGATTTTATAGTATCTCATTAGGGTGTGTTTATATAACCTGATACTAAACACATTTTCAGATTCATGTTCCTTATTAAAATTGTGAGCTGTATTGATTTTTAGTTGAACAGCAACAGAGACATTTTAATATAAGGAAAGGCTGCTCTGAAGTTATTTTCACAGATCACAACTACTGTGACACAAACAGTGCACATATCTCTCATCTTTCTTTACAGCCTCAATTATAAGAATCAGGATGTGTTACCCCACCTGCTTTTCTATTGGTTGAGCAATTCTCTGCTTCCATTTAGAAAGCCAAAAAGCATTTTTATTCATCGGTTTGGGGGGTGTTATTTTTAAATATACATTCATGACAAGCCCCCAAACAGTATTTATGTTTTTCCTTATAAAGAACTGTGTGTTTTTAAAAACAAAATACCTTAATGCATCTGCTTTTCAAGTTTCCATAACAAACTGAGTAGCTATAGCAATGTTGACTCTAATACAGCAAACATAAAAACTTAGCATTCCAAGCAGGGTAAAAAAAATAATGACTTCCACATCCTAATGTCTCCATTTTGTAAACCGGTCTTCAAAGGTAAATCTAATGTCAGCAGTAAATAGAGTGGCTCCAATATTTCTCTGAGGAGTCATGGGGAAATAATGATCTTTGGGGCACTGTAAATAGTTTAAATTATGGAAGGTCCTTGTAAGAAATGAAATATGAGGATTGAAAAAAAAACAAAACCAAAAAGCAACTCAATTTTGTTATTGTGAAGTTAGGGCATTTGGAGGTAGCCCAAATTTTAAATGCAAATATTTAGAGAGAGAAATTATTGCTTCTGAGACAAGCAAATCATACACTTATTCCTGACTCTTATTGATTTAATGAACTAGTTGTTAATATAATGCCATTTGAGAAAAAAACAAAAAAACCAGGTGTAGAAGAGTAAGTTCATTACATTCCTGCATTTTTAAAATCAACCTATAAGTCTTCATCAGGGAAAAGATTTGAAATTAAATTGCAGCATATAGGAACCACTGGATTTAATATAGTCACTTATACATTTTCCATTGAACTACACCTGTTACTTTGGCTACATCACCACAGAAGCAGTTCAGGAGTCCTAAGTAATTTGCTGTATTTGGCCTAAGAAATTTTATGTCTGAACTGGGTCTCAGAAAGCAGATTTCCCTTTATTTTGCCCCTGGCATGCTATTCATTATTAAACATTAAAGTTGTGTCAATTACTTACTTCCATAGTTGATTATTATCCTGGTTATTCTACCAGCTAATCAACTCTTTTCTAAAACATGTCTAGCAGTGACTTTGAATTGATGTACAGAATATAATTATTTGTGCAAATTTCTTTTGTTTCTTGTTAACCACTGAAATTGGTTAATTACTTTAATCCCCACAACCCCTCAAAAAGAAACTATCTTGATTTACCAATTTATTTTTAATCAATATTAGGCTGAGCTTTGAAAGTTGACTATTCAGCCAACATAAAGACACTGCACTGAGAGGAAAAAAATATATTTTATACATGTCCTTTAAAGCAGGATGAAAACACCTTCATCTGAAAGACTTTGTTAGCTTTATCAGATCCAAGGCTCTTCTGTTTGAGGTGTAATTATTTTACCATTATTACATGCAAGGCTTTTAACAGAACAGTCATTCCCTCTATTTAAGCAGTAAGTTTTATAATTTATTACATCTCTTTGGTCATCAACTCACTGTACAAACAGTTGGTCACCAGTGACCAATTACATTAAGGTTAAGCAACATAACTTTAAATTAGAAATAAGCTAATGTATCTTCATCAAGGGCCTGCTGTGTTTTCAGTGCTGTTTATGAGATGATACTAAATGTGGATATGGAGCACGCTCACTGGGACCAATTCCTATCGGCCTGAAAATGGAAAAGTCTTGAGCCTGCTCAGGTCCAGAGCTAATTAATGGGATAACATCTGCTTTACACATTCTGCCGGAGTAATTTCTATCAACTTCACTGGGAAGATGCATGGGAAACTATCAGAGAAATAAGTATCTATGCTGAAACATATTAGTCTGAAAATGGGAATTTCAATTCTCCTATTATCCTAGGAATGGTCAGAGGGGGAGGAAGGGGGCGCAGGGCTTGTTTCTCAGATGATACAATTTCTGTATTTGTAGCAGAGGATATATATTGAGTTCTGTTTGCATGCACACACTTGCATACACACACACAACTGCACAGGGGCTTGTCTGTCCCTGGGCTGGTAGATGTTTTTAAGAAGGAACACAGCAGCAGCTGAAGATGACCATCCTCCTCATGCAACGACCAATTTTATACAGGAAGATGGTTAAGTGGGTTTATTGCATTACTTAAAAATGCAGCATGAATTACTAAAGAAAAAATACAATACTGTAAAACAGGCTTCAAAAGTTATAAGCCACTTACTTCATTTTATCACCCTGTGTGCAAGGTGCAATGGTGTGAAGGACTGGGCATGTACTCTGATCTGAGATTTAAATAAATACAACATGAAAGGAACACTGACCCCCACAAAAAATAAGAAAAAAAACCCATAACAACAAAAAAAAAAGAGAGAAAAAGAAATCAGAATCTTTTTCTGAAAACCCAAATCTGACTTCCAAATCCAAGCAACTCCTCACCTGAATTTTATCACATTGTCCAGAAATTACTGAGCAATTTTAATTACAGCAAGATGCTTAAAACTGCATTTTGCTCCTGAGCTTTTCCTTGTGAAGTCCTGTAGGGCAAAGAATCCGACTGCTGAGGAGAGACATTATGTTTTTACGCATGTATGCTTTTGTCTGTCTGTGCCTACAGATACGTAGAATGTATGAAACTAATGCCCTTTTAAAAATGGCTATATTGGACATTAGCACATTGTACAAAGCACATATATAACTAAAAAACCCTACAAATATTCCTGCCTCTGTGTATATGCACAGAGAGTGAAAAAGCCAAAGCAGAAACAGGTATGCATCAGGAAATGTCTCTATTTGGAGTGGCAAACCCAGAAGAAATCATCCTGTATTCTTTTTATTATTTATACAAAAGTAAATGTCTGAGTTTGGAGTGGCAAAACCAGAAGAAATCATATTTTTTCTTTATATTATTATTATTATTGCCTAAGCTATGATTTAGAGGTTTAATTCTTTCAAACTAATTCATACAAATGAATTGCAGAGGAACAACAAAAAAGGAGGGAGGTCCTTACCATAATGAAATTACATTAATTACATACATTACATTAAAGTCACTCACCTTTACCTAAGAGGTTATGAGTTCATATGTCAACCCCATGGAATATCTCTGTAATTTGTTTGCCATTGTGTACTTTCTATGTATTTGTTTGCCACAAGGTATTGAAACATTCAGGCTATTGGGAATTAAATGCTTATTTGACTAACAATGCTTATCTGTAAATTAAGGGTATAAAACAAGTAGTTTTCTAACAGGCTGTCACTGAGTATTATTTATGGAGATACTACTGAGACAAGATTCAAGGTCTTTCAAAGAACTCTAACATCTTGGGCTTACGGGGGAAAATACTATTTATTTGACATTTTTAACTATCTTATATAATTGTGTAAATCACTGAAATGAAACAGTGCTTGCTTTTGTCACATGCAAATGACAATCACCCAGTTCTTCAGGAAGGAACAGTGCCTGAGTGGCTTTATTTTGAACTTTCGTGTGTGCAGGTGTCAATGGGAAAGGAACTTTGGGAGTGAAGGAACTGGATTTAAAGACTTACATAATGCAAAATTCTTATGTGATCCATCACATTTAAGAGCAGAAAACACACTTCATTTTTAATTTCCTTAAGCATATAAGATAGCCCACCACTGTTGCAATATTCTGGTTTGTGGGTAGGATTCCGGAAAGCACATAGTTACCGTCCATTTCCTCTTTCCTGAAAATGTGCCATGAAGCACTGTGGTTGTAACAGGGGTGAATCCTCAGTTCTGTTAGTCTATCTCCCCTCTCCATGTTATTTGAACCCTTATTTTCCTTAAGGGGCTCATTCAGCTCTCCTAATGTGTATACAGTGATAATATAGTCATATGCATAATAAAAAAGAGCTTCAAAATTATAGTCAGCTTAGCAATAGTGCAGTGCTGTGCTGGAGTGATTGGCAACTGTTGATCCAATTATATAACTGGTTGCTTCTTAAAATTCAGGGATATGAAACGGATATATAATGTGCTGTAAAGTGTAAAAGAACTGGACAGGAAATAAGGCGAGTTGAATTTTTTCGTGCTTTGATCAAATTAGAACCAGGTTGATGAAAGGAAATGCCTTGGGTTCTCTGCTTGAAGTTTTGTGTTATACAAAAGGCTCTTGAAACGATCAATTTTGCACGTCAGTCAGTAAGTTTAGAGCAAACCAGTGCCTGTGTGTGCCAGGGAGAGCCTCTGCCACAGCTCCCTCGCAGAGCCACTCCACACTGGACACAAGGTTTGGCAGATGCCCAGAAATGGAAGCAATGAGCTGAAGGAGGATTACAAATCAGAAATACCCCAAGTTTGCAGGTTTGTTTTTCAGGTTTCTGCACAGCCCCTTGACTCAAGAAGCATAGATCAGCAAAAACAGAAAAGGGTCATCTGGTGAATCCCCCAGAAATAAATGCAGGATTATCTTTGCTGCTGTTCTTTTAAGCATTTATCTGGCTAACTCACTAACTAGCTTTCATCCATTGTAACCCTCTGCCTGTCCCCTGCTTTTAAAACAGCCACTATTATTTATGAAGTGCTGTAGATGTGCAGTGAGAAGCACAGGGACTTTTTGCTCTTATTTTTCCTTGAGGACAACATAAAAGGAGAGAAGAAAGCACGTATGAAAAGGCACCTTGCAGGTAAGGCTGTGGTTCTTCTGTCGCTTGGTCTGTCTCTGAAGAATGACTCCATAGTGGTTAGGCCTGTATGAGACACAACCTCTCTGGTACTTTTCTGGGATCAATCCCTCTGTACTATATGCTACTCAATGTAGTGATTTAAATCCCACAGTTTCAGTCTTAATGCATTAATATTTCAGCACTCCTCAAATACATCCTGGAAATCTGTCTCCTCCTCATAATTCTTATCCCAAATCAGGTATCATGTAAGATTTGAAGTGAGGCACCTGAGTCCAGTATACATCCATACGTCTGCCAAATATACAGTACAGTGATTTACTGATAAATACACTTGGAGCAGAGGGAAGAGTAGGGTAGAGAGAAAAAATTACATTCCTAAGCCAGTTTACAGCAAAATTTCTTATGGCATCCGCTGCAACAGGGGAGAAGGAAGAACTACTGAAGAAGCCATCAAGATTAAAACCTGCTGAATTGCTATTATCCTCAGAATAATACCTGCACTGAAACTCTTTTGTTTTGGCATAATTTCCTCTGCAAGGAACGCCTCCAGAAAACAGGGTTTCCAGAAATAATATTACAGGATGGGGAGCACTGATGAATCAGTGCAGTAACCTTCATCTAGGCCTTTCAATTCAGTTTTGTGTGAATTACATCCAATTGCAGGGGGTGTTTGTGTCGGATGTAGAGCAGTTGAACGGCTACCCATTTCCCCACCATAGCAGCTCTTTGGAAGTTGATTGGTGTTTCCCAGGAACAGAAACACTGCGCAGCATTGGAAATGACAGGACATCACAGTGCAATTTCACTAAAAGCGATGCATGGGGCATTATATGAATAATATTTTTCTGAGTTTCAAGACTGAAGTTGAGAAATGTCTTTACAACCTGCGTGTGAGATACTGCTCAACTCTAGTGGCAGACACTCCTGCGAGTGCACACTTACAAGGAATAATTGACCATACGGCAGAGGTCAGTCTTTCCAGTTCTATTACCTGCGAAATATACAGTTCCTTGTGCCAACTTGATTACACCACAGCAGCATTTTGCTCTGCAGCCAAAAAAACAAGGATGTGGCAACAGAGCTGAATGCTAACACACTAGGTTGGAGGTAAAGGGGATGGTACTCCTCTGGGCAGGAGGCTTCACTGCCAGCACTGCCCACTGCCTGACGGCTTGTAACTCAAAACTATTTGGAGACAGACATTGGAAAAAGTGTGACAGAGCACTGGCTTTCAGGATGGAAAAGCAAGAGAGACCTTCCCTGCGCAGAGGTACAAGCATGGTGGTCCTTCCCCAGTACAGGAATGGGAAGTGCTCCTCCAGGGCTCCCATCTCTCCCAGGCCCAAGCTGCAACGCAGTCCAGCTGGACCATGTCTGTTCATCCGTGCAGCAGCAGCTGGAAGAGCCACAGTGGCACAAGATGTACCAGGGAACAGCACTCACCTGGGTCTGGATTCTCACTGTGCTCCCTGAAAACACTATATCATGACAACTTCTTGTGTTATGAAAACATAAGAAACAGGGTGGAATGAATATACTTTAAACAATACTTATTTAAAGTATTTTCCCCCCAAAATATTTTTTTTTGTTAGATCACACTTAATATGATTCCATAACACCAGTGCTGTGGATGAAATTGGAAGCTGTATTCTTCTAAATGTGTTCCCAACATTCCATTTTTTACAGAGCTGCCAGGGGCTATTCTGCATTCCCACAACGGCTACAAATGTAACATATTGTTTTGCAATAAAAATTAGCTATAAAAGTGTGAAAAATGCCAGAGATCCAAATGTGAGAAACAAGAGAAGGGGGTATGGCTTTCGCACCCTTTTAGTGGACATTTTATTTATTTTTCAAATGGAGTAGACATATTTATAGCTACTGTATTTCAATTATCTCTAATTTCACACATTTTATGCAGATTCTAGACATTTTAATTGCAAATGAGAAGGGAACTTATTTTTAAAAGTGGAGCAACACAACATTTCAGATCTCAATTTTAATTCCAAATTTATCCACATCACTGTTAAAAACTTTTAAAACCTCATTTACACTGCAACTTAAAATTAGGTGCGATTTAAAACAAAAACAAAAGACCTCCATACTGAGTAGTTATATTGTAAAAACCTTTCTCACACATTCCTAAATCTTTTCTTTTTAAATTAAAATTTTTAGGTAGGCAAGTTTAGGAAGTTGAAATGACATTATTAATTGGTGACACATTATTTCAACTAGAGTCAGTAATTTAATAGTATTGTCCATAACTGATGAAAATTAATACATTACCCACCCTATTTTCTCTTTCTGTCTCTATGACTCCAATAACCTAGGGCATGGGTTATTAGCTCAATCCATGCTTAGCCGTCACTCAATGGGAAATTCTTTCAAGAGGATAAACCACAACTCAGCCTTTGGCTGGATAAAAATTCCCACTATACATTAAAAGCCTTAGTGACAAATGCCACTCTTTTCCAAGCAGTATTCCCATAGCTTATTCTTACCAAACACTAATAAGCATGTGACCCTTGATGCTAAATAAAATGTTTGTGACAAATTCAAAACCAGTTGAACCTGTGCTATTTTTAAGCAGGGATCCTAGGGCTGCAAATCAAACTAAGGATCTGGGGATCTGCTGCGTTTGAGCTGACCATGTATGCTGCATGCAAGACACCCAGTGCCTCAGCAGACCCTGCACCCTGACTCTTTATCCTTAAGCAACTAATAACACCTGGTTCTCAGTAAATACTGCCTTAAATTTTACAATCTGAAATCCACTGTCTAGAAACACTATTCCAAACAATAAAATATAGACTGAAAATGAGCCCTCTTCAAGAAGAAGCACTGGCTTTAGCACTGTGCTTTACACTGAAGTAGTTACCCCACTCCTATCTTTCAAACACACTCAGGTCAATGTGCACACCCTCAGCTACAGGTTTAAAATCAAACATGTGCCTATGGAACTCTCTAAACTGAGAATCCAGTGCTTGACTTTCCACTATCCAATGAAAAAGATCTTTAAAAGTTCCGACTACTTACTGAAATGCATAAAATAATTTTATTATAAATGGAAATTTACTGTCTGCAGTGTGTGGAGTTCTTCTGTGCTTTCTATTTGATAATTTATTTAAATGCATTCAAAAATGCATTCAGAAAATGAGACATAGCACTTTGGTTAAGACATCTGTATTTCAAACCAACATCTTCAGAACTGTGAGAAGCTCTGTTAATAGTCTTTTTATTTGATTAGGGTAATCTGCTGCTGTGCTGTCTTAATCTTTATCCACTACCTTTTAACTAATCAATATTTTAGGGTTATAGATTTGGAAGGCAGATGATAATTTTGTAGATAAACTCTCTAGGCACTGCTGACATGGTATGGTTGCATATTTAATATCTTTTCAGAGGATTCACAACTCCAGCGATGTGAGAATCTGCCCAGATGAAAAAAAAGTTAAACCTTAAATTTTCAAAGCTGTGTGCAGGGATTTGGCCACCTGCCTCCTATTAAAGTCAATGAAAATTTAGAGGTAAGAAAAGCAATGTCTTTTTCCTCAGATCATTTCTTCTTTGAAAGGAACCAGAGAACAAGAGAGGAAATTAAAAGCAACTTGGTACCACAGGCCGACACCAGCAAGGCCTGCTGGTGGGGCAGGAACTGTAGAGAGGTAAAACATTTGTTTACTAAATGAGTGAGCATCTCCACACATACCAAAACAGCCAGGTATGAGGAGCTCAGGAGGAAAAAAATTAGGTTTTGTGTTTTTAAAATGTCATTAAAATATATCTTTTTTAATTTTGCTCAGCTAAAATTATCTGTTGCTTATGATATTAATTTTGCTGCAGATAAAATTAGTTGTCAGACCTCTGTTTATGGTCTAATTACTTTTCGCAAGGGAAAAAATGGGCAGGAGAAATAAAAGGAAGAACAATAAAATGCAGTAATCTCCTTTGCAGCAAGAGGGGTTCTTAGTGATGTGTTACCTGTGTGGACTTTGCTAGTGCTATGCACGTGTTTCAAACACATGAATGAGTGAAGCTGGATTCACTCGGGCTGTTTTGCCAATCTGGGCAGTGCAAGCTTCTGCCTGCCCTCATTTTCATGCCTGGGGACAGGCAGGAGAGGCCAAATCATCCCCAATTACTCCAAGAAAACTGAGAATCTTGCAATGATTCAAGCTCCAGATAATAAGGGAGCAAATCAGGAAACCTGGGGGCAACATCTTGGGGAAAAAAAGGCACAAAGGCACTGCCAATATCTGTACTTTCTTCTTGAAACATTTGTTCACTTTGCTTCCAGTTTTAGAAAGAGTAAATCAATTTTTCATTGGTTAGGAGTGGGTGCCAGGCATGCCACTGCAAAGCTGCAAGGCTTGTAAAGCAATGGACAGAGCCTTGTGTTATATTGCTGCAGATACCAGAAACCAGCAACGTTTTGGTCACATTTCAGCCTTCTCTATGCATACTGCACAGTTCCTCAGCAAGGAGCAAGTATGAGAAACACTAAGAATATTTCTTAATACATCTTTCCATTACATCAATCTCAAAATCTAAATCAATTGATACAGCACCCATGTTACTTGAGTTGCAGCCACAATGCCACCTAAATTTTAGCTCTACCTGTCTTGGCTTGGGAGCAGTGCAGACAGAAGGTGAGTGAATCTGGCCTCAGACAGAAGTTATCCTTTGAAGGGTTCTGTGCAGCACTGCCATGAGATCTGCCCAGCTGCATTTTGGAATATATTTGACAAACGAAAAATTTATATCTGTGTTCATTTCACAAGACATAAATGTCTCTTTCGTGGTAGGAAAAATCCTGCTCTCTGGAAGTGATTCTAATCTAATCTGACACGCGGTATTTGTAAATGTACTTTAGTGTCCCAACCTATTTACAGTGTTTACATAAAACCCCCCGAAATCTCCACATTCCTTGAAAAGTTAATCCAGTACAAATATTGACTGGCTGTCAATTGAGCATTATTGACTTGCTCCAGGACTGTGCTTTATTGCCTTAACTGATGAAACTTGTTTTCTTTGCTAAACTTAATTTCTTTTGGGCCCCATTTGGATGAAATAGCATTTGCCAGACTGTACCTCTCCCACCCAGTGCCATGAGGCTGCCTCTTCCACTTACCCAGAGGGGTGGGACAGCCCAAGTACTACTCTGAAGAAGGAAACCAACAGACCCACTCTGTATTTCTCAGAAAGGACCTGGGCCAACACCAGTCCTATCTCCTATAAATATTTAGTCCACAGCAGCTCAAACACAGCAATTGCCTTCTTTCCAGCCATGTTTAGTTGTATGGAGCAGTGTCTCCAGCAGGGCTGGAAGGATTTGCAAACCCTTCAACAGTGTCTGTGAAAGGTAACTGTGAAAAGCAAACTGATTACCCAGGGCTTAAATTCCCACTGTGGCAGCATACACCTCCACTGAGAGGAGGTGGTGGTGGTTTTTTTCAGGGAAGTATAAAATTCTCAAAGCTAAAAGCCTTGGAGGTCTTTGCATCTCTTTATCAGGAATAGTACGAATCAGCTTATCCAGAAGCCAAAGTTCACGAATCACACACACTCATCGTATTTTGAACACCCAAGTAAACGTTATTTATCATTTCATTTTTTTAATCTATAGTCTCTAGATATAGCAAAACAGAAACCAAAAATAGCAAATTTCACAATATCCCCTGATTCTGCAACAAATTCTATCAAACATTTTAAGTTCTGATCCCCAGGTCAAGTGAGACTGACAATAAATCTTAGGAAGGATTTGATATCGTTAAGCTGCAAAACCCAAAAATCTATTACAAAAGATTTATCAGAACTTATAAAAAATGAACCCAAAATGTTTCAGTCAGTGCAAGAAAGGACAAAAGGGTAGAATGGCAGACAGGGAAGGAAGGGCAGATGTTGAATAAGAATAGCAAGTTACAAAGAAGTCATTTCTCATCTCAAAACAACATTCAGAAAGGAATTTTCAAAAAAAGACAAATATAAGGGGTTTATTTGTTGTGGGGTTTCTTTGTGAAGGAACATACCAGAGTGGGCACTTACGCTTTGCAGGAGCATTATCCGTTTCTCCATATGAGGATGCTTTTTGCACCACGCACAGCTCCAGGGCAGTATTTCGTGTCATCATCTTTTCTTTCTGTTCTTATCAACTACCTAGTGAAAGAGGGGCAAATAAAGAAAATAAACCATGGATATGTCACATTGCTATACCTTCATTTAATATTCTTTGTAACATTTTAGGTCCAGCTCTTTTAATCAAACATTCTCAGATCACCCTTTTAGAAACTGAACAAAGTAATAACAGTTGTGCTCTCAGTTTGCCAACCACACAGCAAGTTTTTTCCTGTCTAGTTTATTTGGTTTTTATTTTAGCCAATACAGGGCACTTTTTCCACAAGACTTCCCTTCCTTTTAAATTACAGGCTTGTTCCAAACTTTTGACAAATGGAAGAATCTACCCTGTAACATCAGCTATGTCAAGAATTCACCTGCTCTCTGTGAAAATTATTTGGCTAATATTTTAATTAGTTTAGTAAGTTTTGGGATGTGGCTTGGCTTAGGGGAAAAAAATCACAAATTTTATTCTATTTTTAATAAAAAAGGGGGTTGATTTGTGATAAGATTATTTTTCTTCTTTTAACAAAACACATTATCAATTCAAATGAATATAAGGTCTCTAAAGCAGTCTAGTTAACAGGCTCCACAAGTGCACCAGTAGAATCACCATATATATGTCCCAGTTTAAAGTGGCTGTCTCCCACTTTTCCTACCACATATCCCACTCTCATCCCCACTGACCACAGGAGGAACAAGAACAAGCTCTGTGTCAGATGGCAATGGAGCACTGTCCCCAAAAAACCTGCTGGAGAAGACCAACGCATTCTACAGTGGTTATCCTCTGCCAGATGTCACTAGGAGTTTCTATTTTCCTTCAAAATACTATTTGGAGATCAGATATCAAATGTCACTTGGCTATGCCCACAAGACAAAAGCTGTATCCAGGAGGTGTGTCTACCAATGTGTGAGACACAGGCAGGGGCAGCACAAGCTTTAAGGTGAGACAGAATAATTTAACATACATATGGCATAGCAGTTTATATATCACACTGACAGTTCATGCTTGCTTATACCAGAAAAGGGAGAAACAAATCATAACACAGTCAGAAAGCCCCTGAAATCAAGGCTACAGGGGACCCCAGATGTACTTGAACCAACCACAATCACACCATCAGCACAAGGTGCAAAAAGTGCCACAACAAGATGCAAACACTGACAGTCCATATGTTAAAAAGCTTGGGGTTTTCTGTAGCCCAAAATTCTTCCCTCTCCACATACCTGTACAGAATAATAATAATAAGAAGAAGAAGAACGACAACAACAACAACAACAACAAAATACCCTTAAGATCAAATAGTCAGTAGTATCTTCAGAAAAAAAAGAAGTCAGGCTTAAGAAACCAAATCCTTGTAAGAAATATTATATTATGAGTTAAGGAGATGAACTGACAAAGTGGCGTACCTCTAATCTCTTCCCTGCAACAGCAAGAAGAGCTGAATCACTCATACAACATTTTTCTTTAAGCATGTTCAGAGATTGCTCCTACACTCCAGTTTCCCCAAAAATGTAATATTCTACTAATTTACCAGCCTGGCTAAGCTACACACCAGCAGCATGGTCAGTTTTAACCTATAATTTTAAATCGTAAAAATAAAATTTTTGAACATTCTTTTTCCAGGATATAGTTCACTATTTCAAGGCAGGTTTAAATCAGAGATGAGAGAATCAAGTCACTGAGCTGATGCAAACCAGCTCTCTTTTTGGGGTTCAGAGGTAAAGCTCTTCCTCACAAATCTCTGATGTTCAACGATGAGTTGTCAAGCTCAGCAGCTGTGGCTCTAATATCAAGCTAATGTCAATTTTGCTTGTGGCCCATACTTGGAGACCTACTGTAGCCTTTTAGTGTGGCACATCACACATGAATTTCTGTTGCTAGACCAAGAAAGCATTTCACCTTAAAGGCAGGGAATGGGGAGGGTGGGGGAGAGGAGTGGGGGAGAAAGGAAAAAAAAAAAAGGAAGAAAAAAGGAGAAAGTCTTTAGTTAGCAATAAAGTAGCAGATTTTGAATGCCAAATTAATTTTTTTATGTTAGTTATTTTTTTATTGCAGTGAATTTTGAGCCATGCAACAATCATCAGAAACCACTGTGCCCACAATTATGCCTAAATGGAGTTGTTACTGGTCACCAGCTCAGAGGACCACACTGACACAACTAAGACTCATAATCCAAGTCAAACACACACAAATAAGAGAACTAAGGAAGTGTAAGAATAGTATAAAAGGATTAAGAAAAATCTAGGAAAAAAAGCTATGTCAGTGGCAAATCCAAGTAATGGTTTTTGAAAGTTTTACTTTACTTCAATAGTGTTAGAGACCATCCCAAAGAGAACTTAGAAATGAGAGTATATTTTTCAAAATATCTGCTTGTAGCCCAGTGCTTTTGTATTAAGATCAACTCACCTACCAAATAATTTTTCTCCTGTACCACATCCCACACTTCTGTTTACACTTTCTCATTACTACTTCATATTTTTCCTCTACTTAAGCCTTTTATTTTATCATCATAATGAAAGTCGATGCCAAAACTGTGAGCTGGTTTGGCCTTCTCGATGCAGAGCAGTGGGAAAAGGAGTCTTTGCTGCAAACCTGCACGACTGACAGCAATTGCTGCTGGCAAAGGATGGAACTGCAGTTAAGATTTTAAGATGATTTTAAAAAAGGGACAAAAAAAAGGCAGGAGAGGAAAGGGGGTAAGACACTATTTTTTTCAGCCTAGCTATTTGAGAGATAATTGCTGTAATTTTGTCTCTCCTCAATCTTCTCACTAGGCAAGCTTACTGAGGAAGGCAGATTTCTAGTTCTTAAAAGTGCTAGAATTCACACTTTTCTAGAAGAAGTTTGATTAGTCCGAAATTTACACTTGACCATTTCAAAATTCTAGGACAAGACCTAAAAACTGGAAAAAAAAAAGTCAAAGAAAGAGAAACAGAGACAGACAAAAAAAAAAGGAGATCAAACATTTACTGCTGGGGAAAAGAAAAAAAAGACAAAGATTTTCACTTTGTCTGGCACAGTGTTTTCATGTTTTTTAAATTGCTCTGTATTTTCACAGCTTCAGCTGATATTTCTGAAATATGGAATTTGCATTTTCTAGGTGGGGAATGCTGCCAAAGCTGTTAATCCCAGACAGATGTAAAGTTGCACCACTATGTTGTGATGTGGCTCCTTAAAAACAACCTAAAAGGATAAAAAAACCCACAACAAAACAACCACCCAACAACCACCACAAATATTCACTAACCCATATGGTCAATAATTGCTGTTTAATAGTCCTCCTATTACAAACCTAAAAAGCAGCAGCCAGAATTACCAGTAGAGTATTAATAAACAGGAATGAGTTAATAGTGCATAAAGACCTTCTAGTGGAACAGTGGGGGAGTTGAATATTCTTTTCTTAAGTCAGCTGTAAGTAATTACTACATGGTGTGCTTCTGACTATTACCATAACAGAGCAATTGGACGTGAAGAATGGATAATAGTATGGACATGGAGGTATTTTTAGAATATCAGCAGTGAGGCAGGTAAATGCCCTACTCAGGCACAAACCTTTAAATAAGTTTAAATAACTTTTCCTAATGACACCTAGCCTGAGCAGATTTCTGAAAAGATCAATCTAATAAATTATTAAAGTAACTTTATAAAGACATGTCTGTGATATGTAAATAAGGAAAACGGCAAAAGAAATCCCATGCAGACATTAAGCAAGCAGCCAGCATTGCAGTAACTGCATAATCACAGGTTTCTCTCTGTTTCTTTTTGAGCAGTGCCTTCATCTGAACACAGACTGTGCTCCGCTCACTTCCATTGGTGCTCAGGTGAAAATTCCAATAGTCAAATAAGAGCTGTGATTGCAGCAGTTGTTGGGTTTCAACAGCTGAGTTAGTGGTCCTCAGTGATTTAATGATGCATATCATTTATTTTAAAATCTTGTTGTAGGAGCAGTCAGTGAGATGCAGGACTGTCCACAACACTCTGTAGCAGGAGCTCTTCATGTGCCACTGCAGGCTGACATATTGTCTACCGACACAACATATGCTGTCATATAAAAACAGCTTGAGACTTGAATCAGAGAGTAGTAATTTTATAAATGCACTAAAATATAATTTAAGGAATATTTTGAATTTTTCAGGCTTACAGGTCCTTCTCCTGCTAGGTTGCTACACAGGGCAGATGTTGATTTTTCAATTTGCAGGTTTGTTAAGCATCATGGAATGTTTTGGTTCTCAATCAAGAATATTCTTCCCAAGTGGTTGCAAAGTCCTATGCCTGAAAATAAATGCATGTCCTTTTTGTTTCTTAGCAGCACATGTTCTGCATTCAATAGAAGCATAAAATAGATAATGTGATGCTATTTATTAGACCAATATATACATTTTAAGTCTTGGCTCTCAGAATGCAGTGTATTTGCAGGTTATGTTCTATAAACATGGTTTATATAATGCAAGAGGCAATTCCAGTTACAATGTGCCATACCAACAGTTCTATTCAGAAAATCAGTATATACCATGCACTAAGATGTCCTCAGTCTTGTGCTCATCCACTGACATGCTGCTATATTGGTCAGCTACACAGGACCTTATTAAAACAACAATCCCTGCATGGATAATTTGAATGATGAACAGTATGTGCACATACAAAGAATTTTAGGAAGAGAGAATGCTTCTCATTTGCATGCATACCAACAGACTGGATAAAATAATTTTGGCTCCCCTAAAGACAAGAGAGATTGAGATGCTGAGTTCCCCCACAGTACTTGCTATCTTCAACAGCGGTTTATGACTAATCTGCTGCAATGTCACTGATATTAGTCCTACATATTTTCATGTAACAATCAGATATAGCTGTAGAAATCACATTGTGCCAGATCCACCTCTGCATAAAGTTGCCGACTTCAGGGCATTTTATCAAGATGGGTTTGGCCCTTTGCAGTCTTCTGCCCCATTAAATCTGAAGATTATGTGTTGTTCTTAGTCGCTCCACTGTTATCATAATGGAGAACTGATGTTATAATGCGGGTCAGACAAACAGCTAATTGTTCTTGGGCATGGCTTGAGCTAAAACAGAATGGAGAGGCTGAAGACATTAATAATAGTACTTGGCGCAATTATAATAGATAGCTTCTATCAGAAGATTTAAAATCACTTTGCAAGCCTTGCAAGCACATTGCTAAGTGATTTTGATACTCCTGTTTGAAAGTGAGACTATCATCTTAAGACCACGCTCACACATTTAGACACTGGAGCAGAGAGAATTTAAACAATCCAGATAGCCCTACATGATAAAAGATGAGCCTTGGAGAGTCATGCTGAGTGAGCCAACTTGGAATCAAAGCACAAGTTTGTGAGAACATTTTTAAACAAACAAGCCTAACAAAAAGAAAACAAATAGGCAACACTGAAAAAATATAAAATGCATATGGACCAAGGTTGGGTTTTTTGTTTTGTTTTGTGCTGGATGTTTGGTGCTTTCTTCCCCAAATTTAAAACAATTTATTTGCTACTTTGGCACAAAGAAACCCACAAGTGGTTAGAGCTCTCCAGTCAAGACCAGGACTCAGCACAAGGTGCTGGATTGTAGGAGGAGACTTTCCAAATATAAGGAGTTTCAAGCAAAGGACTGAGTTCTCACATGCCTAAAGAAATTTTTGGATATTTCTGGTACTGTAGACACACTCTCACAATTATGCACACATTTATTAGAATATTAAATAACAATACCTCAGGCTATATCCTGTATGGAAAAATTCGATGGAAAGGTAGAGACTTACAATCTTAAATAGGCAAGGCAGAGAAAGGGTGAGAAGAGGAGCAGAAAGAAAAGACAGAAGTCACAAAAACGCAACTAGAGTCAAGGTCACCCAAACTGACTCAGAAAGTGATTACAGGCAGAATAAATCTGCAGCTCTGCAGCTGACACGACAAGGAGAGGAACAGGGGAGGCTGTGGCAAAAGTATGAAACATAAGGTGACTTAACACTGCTGAAAAAGTTTCAGCACATGGGGAAACAACACAAAAACTGATCTAAAAACCTGTCAGCCAGGAACGAAGGCAGAGAATGCACAAGAGCAGGGTAGTTGCAAAGATAAACATTTTTCTCTTTTGGTAGATAGCACTACAAAAATATCATTGCCCATGTTCCCTGAATCTTTCCATTCCTCAGCCACACTCTTCAGAGGTCTTTCTGTAAAGACCAAGAGGGATGTAGTCAGCAAAAAAGAAGACAACAGAGGCATTAGCAGTTGTCTAGGACATTTGATGTATTTAAGGAGAATAAAATTCAGTTGTCTAAATTATTAGCCCCAGGGAAATTGTTTTGGAGATCTCATTCAAGCTGTTACTCAGGATGCATTTTGTCCTCCAGAACAACCAGAGGTTGTCCTGCCATGTGAATTCTTTGAAAATAAGATAATGGATTATTTTAAAATGATTCTTCAAGAAGACTGGATATATTTTTAAGTTTTCCAGTGTGACACACTGGCCTTACATATTCCAGCTTAAAACAAAATGGAATCACTGACTCAGTAGTTATATGTAAAAGTATTTGCATTAACAAAAGAGTCCTATTACACATTTCTATAACACTAAGCTTCCAGAAGAATCCCCAGGTCATCTGACACCAACTTGGATATCTCTTGAGAAAGTACCGAGCATATTCAAACCACCCTCAGTGATGGGCTCAGTGCTAAGGTGTTTAAGGTCCACGATTATGCATCATTTCCTTAAAATGGCCTATTTTTGCTTTCTTGCTCTTGAATGAGATAGTAAAATGAAACACTTTTTTAAAAAAACAGAACTGAATCATTCATGCATGCCTGCAATTGTTATTTGTATTTCACTGGTATCTCAAGATCTCAGGCTAAAGTGGGACAGTGGTCTCAGAACATGGATTAAGAGACATCACCTTTCCCAAAGAACTTTTAGCTAGACAAGAGACATGGGAGAAACTAAATAGCATCCTTACCTGGCATTATATAGAGAGAGCAGTTTGTCCAAGCACTGAGCCTTTTTAAAGTATGCGACATAAATGAAGGAAGAACTTCAAAGACTGCAACAGTTTTAAATTCTGTTCTCCCATCTTCATCGATGTGTGATACAAACTAATGGCTGCAAAGAACTGCCTTCTGTCCTTACTTTTGCAAACATAGTCACTCAGCTTAGACACATACTGGAGACACTTTTTGATAGAGAATAGCCTAATTGTTTTGCAAGCTGAACTGAGAAGTAGATATTCTAGCTGCAAAATGTAACAGAGCAACCCACTGATCACTGGGCAGAGGTCTTCAGCTGAGATGGTGCCTCCAAGTTTATCAAACACTTCTGCCTGTGAAGCTGCATCTAAGTTGCTTTGACCACATTAATCTCAAGTCAGCTGTTTTTCATTTATGCCTTGGCTTCACCAAGACACAGTACTGGAGAAGAAGGTGATTCAAGGGGATAGGTAGTATTGACACAGCAATAGGATTACAGTCCATAACGTTTTGCAGTCTATGCCCATGGTTTCTGCTAACTGTTGAACAAGATCAGCAACAGGTCTGTGATGCCTGTGTTAGAAAAACAATTTGGAAATAAAAAGGAAATAGTGTCAAATTTTTACAGTGTTTCCGAGCAATCTCTGAGGAGAAACCAAGTTGTGGCGTTTGCAGACAGCCAGGTTTGGCTAACAGAGCTCCTGTCTCCCACTGCCCATGTCACATAGGCTCTTGATCAGTTTGTTCACTGGCTGGAAACGTTGCGAAAGTCAGGAAATGCTTGAAGAACAGAACAATTACCCAAGGCTGAACAGGATAAAGACAATGGGATACACAACCTCTGCCTCACTCCCTTCAACTCTGCTGCAGGGATAAGTCAAACATGGGAGTTTGAGAGATCAAACTGCTGTATATTAAGAGAAAGCAGTATTATTTTTGGGTACCCACAATGCTGAGATAAGCACCCCAGTAGATGGAGAACTAGGGGTTGGACAAACAGCAAGGGCTACCATACACCATACAACAGTTTCCCATTGTCAATCAGGGATGCCCAAACCACTGTAATTTTTAAGAGGCATCACTCTCCCACTTCAAATAAGATTTCCACATTTTTAGTGCTGTTCTTTGCTGACCAGGAATTCACCACATATAACTGCCATTCATCTCATGCACTGCACAGTACTATGTATGCTGTGACTCGAGTCAAACTTCTGATTTCACGCAGTATCACTCATTAACTGAGCAAAGATGACACCAGCCTCATTTATTGGAACATAACAGCCAGGCCTCATTTGACTCACTTGCACCAACATGATGACCTGGAAATATTCCCACCTCTCCCTTCTTTTCTTTTCCTGGTCTTTCCTCAGCTGCTTGAAACATGCATTGCTTTTTTTGCCTTCTGTCACACTATCATTTCTACTCTCCAAACACTTAATTCACCCTTCCTAATTACATATTCCCTTAAGATTTTTTCCTATTAGCCAGGTTTCTTAGTTACCCCTAATGGGGCATCCACTTACAGGTACTATCATTTGCCAACCTGATCACATTTCTCTGTGTACAGCAGTTTGATGGGTAGTTTTCATTTTCTCTTAACTCTTCACCATTTTTACTAGACTGTCCCCAGGCTACAAAGCTTCTTGGAGCCTTTACCACAGCCCATGGCAGCAAGGTTTTTAAAGAACATCTCCAATTACTTCTAACTTCATGGTGAAGTGTCCAACAACACCACACCAGTGAGGACACCAGCAGAAGACTGAACAGTCTTCACAAGTCTTGCCAGAGATACATAGTTTGGGACAAACCTCCTTGCTGCTTGTTCATTTGGGCTAATTTTAGATCCAAAAAAGCAAAACCTGCCCTATGTGATTTTAACAGATCTTTATCCATTCACAAATTCTGAGGATTGTCCTGAACAGTGAAAGAAAGAAAGAGACACCAAGTACTTTAGTGAATGCATCACAGAAAATATCATAGTAATTTTTGATTTAAAGCTTTTCAAGCCTTTTGAAACAAGGGCTACGCAGGGTGGGGAAAATGGTCCCCTGCCCCTTCCTCACATGGGCTGTTAAAGTTGTTCAAAATTCATGGGAACTGAGTATGCAAAATCGAGCCTGAAGGCCAGAACTGACCATACTCTGAATGAAGAGCCTTCTTAGAAGAAAATTAATATTTAATCCACTTAAAGTACAACAGTCAATTGATAGTCTGTGCCACTGTGTTCATTTATTCACCGGCAACAAAAATAATGCAGCAATTACACTCATAAATGAAATACTATATATAAAGGATTAGCTCAAGCTTTTTGAGTGGAATTGGATTCTTTAAAAGTCACATAGCCTGCCGTAAAAAAACCCAAATAACAAATAAAGAGAAAGTCTCACTGACATACACTATTTATTGACATTTATACAGTGCCAGTACATAGGCAAATATTTTAACCTTTATCTGCATTTCAGTATTTGTCTTAGTTTCCAATAATGACTTTAAGAAGTTCCTAAATTAAATTCTATGACACTATTTCCCAAAACAGTCAAAACAAAACAAAATACAAGAACATTTTTGAAAAGATGTAACCATCAGCAAACCTGATGTCTAGAGCCATTATTTTTTGCTGGGCTTTGTTGTGACAGTTACCATGGCCAACCCATTAACATATTTGCTGTACAAGTATGGTCATTCCACGGCCTTAATTAACTTTCAAGTGGAGAGTGCTGCGGCTTACCACTTATTAAATATCCACTACAATAAGTTACAGTTTTACCCTTCCAACCTCACTTAGCCAAGACACCTAGAAGAACCAGCTTTCCATCTGACTATAATTTTGTAATTGCTTTTTACTGAAATTATGTTGAAACTGGACCCCCTATGTAAATGTATTTTGCCTGGTTCACCTAAAATTGGCCACCCCTAATCAGATATCCTTGATATTTGATTGAATAAGTGGAAAATTAAGTTTCTCTCTGATAATGCTTTGCTTTTGCCTCCCTTTCATTATGGATAACGTAGGCATTTTGGGCTGGAATTTGAAAGCATGCCCCCTAGAGAACAGCAGCAGCCAGACACATCGGAACGGCTGCTGGGAAAGCTGATCCGCTCCAAGTACAACGCACAAACAGTGTACACTGAGCAAAGCTAATTTCAGCAAGCACTTTATTCAGGAAGAAAGCAACTCGATTTGAGATTTAATCGAGTCAGAATTAGGTTCTGTGATTAGCCAGCCTGTGCTGGTAAGGTATAGTCATAATGATATCATTATTTCCACATGCCCATGTGGCATGAGCATCGTCAAGTAGTGTAATGCTCTGTGTGTTTAAACTTGTACACTGCCAGCTAAAAGCAATGGAATCCACCTCCATCAGGCATTCCACCGAGTATGAAACAGGACTTGAATTCGGAAAAAAATAATTCCACAAAGGGAACACATGAAAAGGCCACAGGAGTGCACAACTGAAAAATACATAAAAATGCAAATTTCCCTAAACTTCATCTTTGGATGGACTGAAGCATAAGTGAGAACTTCAACAAAGCTATAGAAAAAGATGACAGGTCTGAGTTTCAGAAATTTAAGACAGCAGCAGGATTAGACACTTTGGGTTGTCTTCGCATACATTTCTTATGGGAGTTAATTCCATTTGACATGCAAGACCAAAGCAAGATTACAGAGGCATAGCCCCATGGCGAGGTGTATGCTGTAGCTAAAGCTGGGATTTGAATAATTGTGCAGGCTTACTCCAAGAATCAGGCGAGAACAGAATGAATGGATTATTACAAGGAACTTTGTACATTTTTAACTGCTGGACTTAATAAAATACCCTGTGTGTAAGACTGGTATTATGGCCCTCTGCACTCACTCTAGTTGAAGTTTGTGGTAGGATCTATCAAATATGAGAAAAAACAGAAGCTGTTAAAAAAGAATGTGCAATGAAGAATTGGGCAGGGCCATGCCCCACATCATCTTCTGAGGGAAGCAAATTTGGAGAGCTTTAGTTCAAAATATTCAGGCCCCCAAAAGTTAAAGGGAATTCATTTCCTGTATAAAAGAAGGTTGAAGGAACACAAGAGATTGGATCGGAAAAATGAGGGAACAAAAAAAAGGTGAGTTTTTATTTCACTGTTTCAGCTTGTTAGGTAGGTCATTTATTACGGAGAAAGATTACTAATCCACACATCATTTTTTTTTAAATTGACCTCTTCCCTTTGTGTCTGTGGAAGCACTTGTCTGTAAAAGGAGGTAATAGCTGACTGCTCCTTAGAGTCAGTGATGCTTAATTAACTGTCCAGTGAGAATTATTGAAATACTTATATAATTCTTATTTAGCACTCATTAAAGTGAGGGATACAAATGCTGGACAATGAGAGGTTCAGGAAGGCTTTGAAAAGAGGGAGTTAGTACTCTAATAGCAAAGAATTATGAAAGCCTGCCCATTAACCGTAATAGAGCAGACCTTTCATTTTAAAAGTCACTGACTCAGATCTGGACTTACTTGATATTTGATATTTTTTAAAAAGCTCCTTCATCTTACCCCCTAGCAATAGATGATCTCCAGTTCCTCCTGCCATGGCTAACCAGACTGCACAGCAGGTGTGTGAGGGAGGGAAATAGAACTTCTCTGGCTCCCTCTGGGATGGTGCTGCAGTTGCCCAGCCCATGCACCCTTGGCTGGGCTCAGCACAGCTTCCATCCCTCCAACATGCTCACACTCCCCCAGACCTCAGCAGCTGCTAAGAGGGCACCGAGACAGGTCAGAGAGCCAGTTGCAATGATCTGTACCAAAACAGTATTAGCAAAACACGTGTGTTTTCTTAATACAGGACTTTCCTGACACAAAGCATGTCTACAATTATCAGTACATTACATAGGAAAGAAAATCTCAGGTGATTGATTACTCTTTTCCCCTAAAAATAATCTCCATTTCATTTCCATGGGTGCTTTGGAAGCCTGAGGTAAAAGCTGATGAACATTCTGAGTAACTTTGGTCAGCCTCCAAAATGGAGATGAAGAGCCTGCTGGGTATTGAGCAATGGTAAGATCCAACACCACCTATAACTTACTCTGTGACATGGGTTATGGCACAAATAGGCTGTTGTACAGAAAATGAGCTAAATTCATCAGTACTTTTTGTAAGATAAAAAGAACATGCATGTGCTTCTTCCATGCACAATAAAATCCTTTCAGAAATAGCTGGCTAAAAAGAATTAATTGGCCTGATTTCACTGTGCTTCTTGTAGCACAACTGGGTTTATGGAGGCCATATGCCTCAACAGTTTGTCCTCAGAAAATTTACCAATTAGAAAGAACAGTGCTACCATCATCTTAGAGGCTTTAAGGTTCATTCCTCCACAGAAGGTGTGCTGCATTCCTGTCTCTACTGTGTATGTTGTCAAAAGTTCTCGAATCTACAGGAAATCACTTAGAAATGAAGCTCAGATATCTTTTCTATTCATGTAATGAAACACGAGGGAAAATAAATTGAATTATGCTAAATCTCCCAGGGAAACATAATTAAGCTGTAAAGCATTCCCTTGAAATCCTTGTATCACTCAGGCTGTGTCTCCTACTACGTGATCAATAATAATATTAAAGACAATTATTTTGAAGGACTGGCATGAACTTTCAGCTTTTACTATGGTTTATACTATTAAAAGCTAAGGATTTGCTTGGTTACCATACCTGCAAAATCCTTCTACATTTCCAGCACAAGATTTCTAAGGTATCATGGCTGGGATTTTTCCTTTCTTTCTTGGTATCTAATGCAGTTCCTCGTCCTAAAATCTGTATGTCTGTGTATAGGTCAGTACACATATGTTATAGAAACCACACTGAAGGTAACACAAACATTACACCCTTACCCTAAATCCAGAGACTGACCGATTGCATGAATTATGCTGGTTTCAATTACTCTTTAACTGGAATCCTACACATTAAATATTTGTTCATGGCAGTTATATTAAATGGCCAACAGCAACATATGCCTCCATCACCAAATCAAAACATGGCATGTACTCCCAGTTCACCAAGAAGAAGATGAAGCAAGAGTTCTGAGAGAAAAATCATGGCAGACCCATCTCAAAAAAATCTGGGATCAGGAGACAGTAGGAAATCTAATTTGATACTAAAAAGGAAACAGTGCCAGCAATTTTCCAAAGGAATTTTGTCAGAGATGGAATTTGTGGACAAAAAGGCTTGGGAAAAACACTTGGTTGCTCAACAATAACTCTTATCATTGCTATAAAATTAAATAGAAGATGATTGTGTGTTTTTACTACCTACGGATAAATATAAATAATTTGTGAATGTCATACACGTATTTTTAGTATATATATTTATGAATACATATAAAAGACTATAAATATACTCTGGTTTTTACAACATACAATTAGTTATGAAGGCTCATGCGAAAAAAATTTTAAAAAAAAAAGTAAAATTCCATCACATCTTGACCAGAAATATTAATTCCAATGCAATTGTGAAAATGCCATAAAAAGCATGGCAGTTCTGAGTAACTCTAACACTCAATCTCAGGCACCATCCCCAAAGAGTGACCAAGACTTTCATCAAGTGTCATAAGCTCTGTGCTGTGGATTTTTTTCAAAGAGAACTCTCACTGGGCAAACAGCTTCCAGTTTCACGAATGCTTGTCATAGACTCACACATATGGAAGGGAGATAGACTTCTCAAATATAAAAGTATATATTACAAAGGATACAAAAGGCTTCTGAAGAAAGCAGGCATTGAATTTGGAGCACTAAATACTATTATGAAGGCAACAAGACGTAAATAAGTTGGGTGTTTGCTTGTTCTTTTAATAACGGGAGCATTGAGAAGGCAAATTTCAGAGTTGCAGAAGAAGGTACATAATTTCTCCACAAAGGCAGAGTAAAGATTTCATAAATGAGTTTCATCCTAAAAAAGATCAGAGTAAAATATATGAAGGAAGATGACATAATGGGCTGTAGCTTAAATGCAGCCACAACTGGCACTCTGTTCTGAAAACTAGGCTGTGGGTAATTGAATGTAAGACGAAGCAAAAATACAGAAAAGGCCAAGCTGAAGAATAAAAATGCAGTGTGTGTAACAGTATTGAGAAAAGTACAGCTCTGTAGAACTGATTAATAAGAAGAGCAGTGAACAGTACAGAGTGGATTTGCAGAGATTAGAACATTGCAGGCTTTGTCCAAAAGATTGTATAAAGTTCTTATTGGGTTTGAATTTAAATAGGGTAGAATTTATCTAACACTATTAATGTTTCCCTTTGACCTTTAAATATATCTTCCCTCCACCCCCCAAAAAGGACACTTTAAAGCACAGTATGTTTACACTGCACTATTTCATACCTCCTGTGCATGCGTGTGTGCACATGCACACATGTGCACAGTCTATTTAATCCTCTGCAGCATGTAAGTCAGTACAAACAAACCACTTTGACACTGGCAGCCAAAATCAAAAGAACATATACTTTGATAAACCCTTCAAGTCATGTTCCTGCATTAACAAGTCCAAAAATTAGAAATACAAGACTGCATTGTAGGAACTTAGCAATTTTTGTTTCAAAGCTCTCACGAACACACCAGGGGAACAGGCACTGCAGCATGTGGCAGCATCACCTCAGAGAAGTTTAAATCAGTGGTAAGAAATTTTTATCAAGAGATGCAACATAAAAAATGGACTGGGCAATAAAACTGAGAATTATATCCAAAATCAGAGAACTACAGGCAGCAACAGCACACTGAGTGAAGATGGCAGCATCAGAAAAACACAACACTCAGTGGCAAGTTAATGACTGAGGCCATTACTATAGACAGAATTAAATATTTAATGGATAGATTAAGGGAAAGACATGAGAATGCAGATTTAATTTTCTGGTTACAATGCTGCTTCCAAGATGTCTTTGAGGCAGGACTACTATACCTCAGATATTGCATTTTGCAGAATGTATACATTTTCATCATAGCAGATAGGGGGCTGTACTCAGTTTGGAAACACTCATAGTAGTTACACGTGGGAAAAACAGTTTTTATTTCCACCAAGGTAAAATATTTGCCACAGACCTATAACCAGAAACAACTAAAGAGAAAGTCACAACAGCCAAAGCACATAATGACTAGCTAAGACAAGACATTAACATATAACTATCCAAACAGTTTTGACCTAT
>NW_008689850.1:70517-90569 GCF_000695815.1 Acanthisitta chloris | reverse complement strand
TGCCATTTTGGAGAAGTCAGAAAGGAGTTCTAAGATGCAGACATGGCAAGTTATATTTTTCTTATCTAACTTTCCCTATATAAAAGATGCAAATTAGAGCCCCGATTCCCTGTAGAGCCTGTGGATGGGGACAGGCACAGAACAAAGGGAATCACCCTGCAGAGGTGACTATCCAGAGCCATGAGGATTTGTCTAGCATATGGTATATGGGAGGTGAATCCCACATTACACACACATCCAGAAAGCTGGAGAGTTGACTTAGCCAAGTCTCACCTTCAGCCAGCCTCAGCTGGTGCTCCTCAAGACATTTTGGATACCTCTATGAATTCCCCTCTGGAGCCTGAGTAAATTTCAGGATTTAAAATATATATATATAATCTGCTTAACAAGTGAAAGATTAAAGAAGACAACAGTAATTTTAAATGTAGTTTTTCCTGCCTCCAAGCATGCTCACCAATGGCTTTTCCTATATACAAAGTTGACTGAAGGGAGGGGTGGGATTGAATAACAAATTGCTGTGATACAATCACATCATTCACAATCACATAATGGACTATATCCCAATTTTCAAAAGGCATAAAGTATCCTCATTAATACGATAAGTGCAGCAGTCAAATCAGTACTATGATTTTATCAGGGTTTTTGACTGTACATGAATTAGAATATAAAATGCATACAGAATTTTAAATGGGAAAGCTTTAACAGTCTATGAATGTATTTCTTACTGTCATTTACATCACATTAAAGTGAAATTCCACATAAAAGCATAAAGAGGATACTCTATGTCCTAAATTATAGTTTTTCATAGTTGTCATGTCCACATACTGGGAATCTTATTCACAAGCTGTAATATTATCTTAAATCTGAAAAGGGGAAGGTATTTTTCTGTTTGTTTGGTATGGCTGGCAAGTGCAGTTGTCACACAATAAGGTCAGATGGTCAGGATGAAGTCTACAGAGATCTTTTTGGTATGCAATTGTATTAACTGCTTGTTCTACAACAGGTTGCTAAACCCTGGACTTCCACTGCCCCATCTCAGCAGGGTGTCAAAATGGTGACCAAGTTTACAGAGATGTTACCTTCTTTTAGCTCCTTTCATTTTTCCACTTGCATTTCAGAAGATTAGTTTAAAATAAAGTTTGCCAACAATTATCTGTGTTTAAATCCAAAGGGATGCATTTAGTCTTCAAGAAGTTAGGATAATTTTTTTCTGAATGTATTAAATTTTACCATGAAAAGCAGCAATATCTGTTTTATAATCTATTTCTCAGATCCAGTAGTTTCATGCTGCCTCAGATTTGATTAATCTCAAAATAAAAGAGGCTGTAAACTCAGATTTGTTCTATACTCAAACCACCTGGCACAGACCAAGGGATGTTTCTGATCAGCGTATTATAGTTGGTCTGAATTCTTCTCTACTCTAAATGCAGACAATTAAAACATCGGGGCTTTTTCCAGTGCAACTGGCAGCATTGGGCTGTAATGTAAGTCCTGGAATGTAAGGAAATGTAACAGGCCAACGTACCATCCACATAACAACACCCTGCCTACCCTGCAGACTTTCACAGAGAGGCATGTTAGCTCCTTCGAGTGGAACAGCAGCACACTAGGTATTTCCCTTCACACCGGAAACACAGGAACCCCAGAAGCTCTTAATGGTACTTTGATATTAAAATCTGGAGCTCCTTCCCTGATCACAACAGGTATTTAGATTTTTAGTCTGGTTTGGTTTGTTTGTGTGTTTTTGTGGGGTTTTTGTCTTTGTTTGTTTGGGTGGTTTTTGGGGGGTTTTGTTTGTTAGTTTGTTTTGTTTTTTTGTAATATTCTGAGGTTGACAAAGGCATCACCTTTGTGGGGTTAACTCTAGGATTCTAGAGCATACCCAAAAAATGCTGGACTTTAAATGGTGAAAAATCACCTGATCTTCTTTTCTGTTCTTTTCTAATTTTACAAATACTGGATCTTAAATGTCTGTTCCTGCTGCCTGCCCTCTCCACCCCCCAGCAACTTCCTACTGGATCTAGTGGCATCTGCAAGCACTTTTTTCTGCATATGTAGGATAGAAACATTTGTGAGGAGAAAAGACATGCAACATCTAAGCATCTGGGGAGAAAGAACAGGAAATATTACTGGATTCAAGACAGAAGCAGCTACAGCTGTGAATTTACAGATACTTTAAGGCCAGAGAGCAGCAAATATCAGCATTGCTATATTCAGGTTCTAGCAAACATCTATCCATGCTGGGGCAGGAATGTTGCTTCTTGAAAGAACCACACAGGCTGTTGCATATGATCAGTGCTGGGTTTAGTACTGCACAAATCTCTACAAGACTGAGGACTTTCATTTAGTCAATGCAAAATAAAGAATTTGTAGGAAGTGATACCTCCTGCAACTGTCTTTTTGCAGAACAAACAATCTGCTACTCAGTTGCAGAACAGGAGATGGAGAAGTGAGGATGGTACTTCCTACTGAATCTGCCAAGAGCATGTTACGAACAAAGAAAACTCTCTCCTCCTTTTGCCTTTATCCTAGACACAGACAACCACATGGACCCAAGTCACTGCAAGTCTGTATGTCAAATACTCATCATTTCAGCTACTTTGTTTACTGTGCCACAGTGTGCAAAGTCCACCAGGAAGATGTCCAAGTCCTCCCAGCATGTGTGTCCCAGTATTGGGAACAAGGACTTGAAAGAATCTGTCATTAGTTAATCAGCTGCAAAGGAAAGTAAATCTCACCCACCACAGGTTTCTTAATCTGCCTGATGTGCCAGGGAGAATACGTGTGAGAAGGTGTGCAAGAGAGGACCTCTTTGAAACAGTGAACTGGGAACTGTCCTTGCCAAAGGAGATGTTTGTGCACCAACACTCTTGCAAGAGTATCTGGCATCAGAGGCCTCTCAAGCCAACCAGCACAGTGTTTTAAAATATCCTTCTAACATCCCATGTTACTTTGCTGCTCCATGTCTTTCTCCTCCCTGCTAAAACTCATGTTGAAACCACATTTCTTTTCCCCCAACTTGTGACTTTTTTTTTTTTTTGAGACCTCCACTTTCTATCTCTGTTGACCCCAGACACTATGGAATGAGAAAATATTTGCAGTAACTTGGGAAAAATATTGTCAAAATTAATTCTATTGTTGTTTTCTATCAGCCTTCTAACTCCTTGATTTTAACTACATGTTAACAGTCCTGATCAGGGCATGGAACTACTGAGCATTGCACAGTTCACCCAGTCAGCTTTCATCTTGCTACACATCCAGAAATTAAGAACACAGAATCTTGGCTTGTTAGAAATCCATGTAAAAGTCAGCATTTTTCCATAGTTGATAGAGCTATCTATTTAATTAACTGAATATTAATCCAACAGGTGTCACCTTTTTCCAAAGCAGAAAGGAATCTGTGCGTTACTGTGGTGTTAAATGGTGTGGTATCAGCTTGCAGTATCATCTTTTAGGTGAGATATGAAACAGAGATCTGATCTATAATCATATTCATAGATCATAGGCTATATTTTAATAAGTGTTAAGGCTGGCAGGCTGTACTGGATTTAATGTTGACTAGCTCAGTTTCAACTCTAAAATCTACTTTGCGATTTCCCTTGTACATAGAAATACTCACATCCTGCTATAAAAATGTTGTAATGCCACAGATGATGAAGAATACTGCCACGGTGAAAGAGCTGCATTTCTCTCCTGGTGAGTTTAAGCCCACAGACAGGAGCATGGGGGACAGGACCATTCTCAAACCTGACCTTCTAATGTAAGCAGTGAGACAAACGCACTCAAACCTAAGTCTAAAAATTATGTTTGTGCTGCTAAAAAGGTTATTTTACAGTTTTTTAGTGTGAAAGATGATACATAAATATGAAACATTTCATGAGACAAAGGTACAGAAGAAATATTTTGTAATTTTAAATACTATCTTTTTTTGTCTTTCAGCATCTTTCATTTCTTCTTATGAATGCCTTTGGCTCTAACTAGATACAACAAAGGAAATGAACATGAAGAAAAAAGAATCACAAACAAATGGGTTAAAATAATTTTTCCACATAAAAATGTACAATAAATTGATGAGTTAGTTGGTTTCTATCAGAAATTCAATGTGCACATATGATAAATCTGATCATCACTTTGCATGTAAAACATATGTGATTCTTGCCTTTACTTGACATTTTCTGATTAGGATTTTAGGTATTATTTCTGATGTTTTCTCAGATTGACATCCATGGTCTACTTTGATAATGAATACCCCAAGAGAGCACAGAGACAAGACTGGGTCTCAGAAGCTTGGAGCATTTCAATCAAAGATGGTTTGTTAATAATAAAGTAAGAAAAAAAGCCATTTGCTTCTTTTGCAGTGACTGCAGCGCTGACCCTCTCTTGGTCCTGCTAGGCCTGTCTGAGCAACAGCAGAGTTCAGTGGTAATTAAAGCAACAGTGTTGTGAAAAAAGTGTGAATTACTTTTACAAGAAGACTTGGATGTTGCTACCGACTGACAAAGCACAGCAGGAGAACTCTGCTGGATATTAAAGAGCTATGGTAGTCACTATATTGTAAGGTGGCTTTGCAGCACAATGCAAAATTGTGACTTTTCACAAGTTTATACCACAGGAACCATTTGAGTTATCGGCTTAAAATTTAGTATGTTTTATAAGGAACATAGCAGACACCATAAACGTGTCATACTTGGTAAAATCTGGTCCTGTTTAAATTATGCAGACCCTAAATTCAATTTTTACCTTTCAATTATGACTTCAGTGGGTAATTATTGCAATATTACAGCCCAGACTGTTGTGCAAAATTGCAGAAAGGGTTACATATTCAGACATCTCTCAGCAAATTATTGTAGTGCCAAACAGCCTGAATTTCCATTTCTGACATTTTTAAAACTAAAAAGCACAGCACCTTACATTTTTGGCATTGCACAGAGAATTATGCCAGGTATTATACAGCAGCCCTGCACTGTATAAATATCCTTTTAAGACAACATGGTTGTGTGAGGCAACACAAAGGACCAGTTCTGACAAATGCTTCACTATCTCAATGTTTCTTCTATAGTCATCGGGAAAAAAAATGCATGTTACAGCAGTTTATTTTTCTGTTAGATTGCAGTGAGAACAAGGGACAGATCCTGAAGCTAGTTGTGTACATAATCAAATCCAGTAAAGACAGCATATACAAATATAGCCATTCCCATTATTCCGAGAAAATAAAGGTTAGAATTCAGCCTGATAATCCACAGAGTAAAGGGAGAGAATCTTCAACACAATGTGATGGTTTTGTCCTTCAAGGGTGTGATATGATTTTATTTAATAATCAGTACAGGGGGTTTTGTGAACTAGTTTCCAGTACAGCATGAGGAATTTATATAACTGACAATATAAAATTTTCATGTTAAGATTTACTTAAGAGCCTGAAACAGCAAGAAAAAAAAGGATTTTTTTTCCTAAATATTCCTTCAGGTCCTATTTTGAACAATCTTGGACTTACTCTGACCCATCCAGCTAATTTGCAATTTACACAAAAATCACAAAGAAGGGGGTATTTACTTTCAAAGTGAAGCTTGGCACTTTTTGTCCCAGTAGACAAAAATCCAGTGGAATTATGAAAATCTATGACCCTAGGACCACAGCCACATAAAGAGAGGTAGACCAGTGTCTGGCATTATCCCTGGGGTTAGCCTCTTTATCTCCAAAAAAAATCCTTCCCTCCCAAATTTTTCAAAGACAGTTGGTGTGTGCTTTTCTGTATTCTAGAGAATAAGGCATAGCCTGAGTAGCCCATAGGGAAAACGCTGCACACACATTCAAGTTTTGCAGTCCTGGGGTTACCCCAAGATAAACGACTGTACACTCTTTGACAGAAATATGCTGGACAATCCTTCTGTGGGATATGGTAGTAGCCATAACCTGTGCTCATGGATCCTTGTAGTGCAGTGAATCACACTGGTGTATAAATCTAATATCAGAAGAATCATTTTCCTAAAGTTGTGTTACATCAAAATCAAACAGTCTATTTCAGAACCCCCACAGCTGGGGGGGTGTGTGTGTGACTTCACAATGCACAGCTGTCACAGAATAAAGGAATCAAGAAAATGCAGAAAGTTGGAAGAGGAAGGACACCAAAAATAATCAAAGAATTAGAGGCTCCTTTTCTAATATATGTTCAAATGATGGGATACTGTTTACTGCACCTACACAATGAACAGCGTAAAACTATTTCTTAATTTTATTCTACCTATTTTTTTTTATGAATTTATAAGTAGGCAACATTCACCCTTTGTTCAAACCTTTCTATGTCTCTCAAAGCTTAGGTAGCTCTTAAAACCTGATGCAAGTTCTTAGTGCTGGGAAAAATAAGACAAGCTTTCTAGAATTCAGTAATACAGTCCAAAACAAACCTCCACCTAAAAACCTCAAATGCCCTGTGCACAACTGTACACAAAAATAATCAGATCTCCAGCATCAGTACTGTAAACATAATACCAAAACAAATGTCCCTGAAACTAATCCCTTTGACTACCACTGACTCCTAGGGTGCCCTCTTCTTCCCACTAAATCTGCCCTTGAAATGAAGACTTTGAACAATGCTTTTCCACAGTTAACAAACCTTTGGTGTCTGTAAAAGTAGTACCAAATATGAAAAAAACCCTTCACTCCCACTAACATATCATCTTTTGTTTACTTTTCATTCAAGGAAAGCTTGATTTCTGCAATGATCCAGCAAAAGATTTGATGATCTACTTAATATTAAACATATATAGTAGCTCATTTCCTTAAGTGCTTTGCTGAGTGAAGGTCAGAGTGCTTTGAGCCTTAAAGGATGAAACCTAAATTTTGCCTCCCACCCTGACATAATTAAACTACCAGAAAAAATGATTAAATCAGTGCAAATCTTAGTGCTCAGTTTACGACACAAGATACCGAGTCAGTCAAACCTCTTTCTCTATCGTAACACTACGAAAGACACAGAACCTGGAATTAACATGAAAAGACATGCCTGCTTGCTTTCTCCCATGAGTAGTCTCAAAAACACAGGTTGGAGCCATCATTCCTTGCTCACATTTTCAAGAAGAATGGATTGCATTGGGAACAAAGGGGCTGCTGAGATGGTTAATTCCCAGCCACCTGCACATGGCCAGAGTTACAGTATCAGGGGGTTAAAATACTTGTCACATCAAAGAAATCTCTGTGTTTACTCCAACAGCTGATTTTGAGGGAAGTGATTCATGCTCCATACCTGACAGAAACAGATTATGGAGGAAAGGTTCCTTGAGTGAGACTCTGTGTGTGAGCAAGAACTGCTCACCACCACAAAAAGTCACATCAGCCACTTAACCTGAAAGCCCAGATGGCCCTGCAGAGCCCAGCCAGTGAGTGATGTCTCCAGTTAGTAACACAGACTCAGCTGATTCTTGATCATATTTCATACCCTTCTCTCACTATGTGAAGAGAAATGCAACATATACAAACACATGTGACACGTCAGTCTTCAACTCTCTTTATCAAATGGAAACAATTAAAACACAATTAAGTGATATCCTGTGCTAAATACACTGAAATGAAAAGAGGCTTTTGCAGCATCACTCCAGTCACATTCTTTAGCAGTTGCTTTATCACTCCACAGTACTGCTCGGCTAAGCCATTATTCTTTGGCTGCTTTTTGATCAATTTTACAGTTAACCTGAACTTCCCTGATCAATCAGATCTCTAGATATTCACAAGCTCAACCTTAGGAAGAATCAGAAACCTTAATTTAATTATTATCCAGCAGGCTCATATGAAAGTGGGCATATAAAAGCCGGTATTCATACTGGTCCACTGCTTTCTTCAGAGAACAGTATCAATACTGTGTGACCTTTACAGAACAGAGAAGTAGCAGCAATACCTTTACTGTTTATGTGTAGACATATGGATTCTGAGATGTTACCAAGCAGTTCATGTACCTGCTTAAAGAACTTTCTCTACAGATATCAATTCTGATAACTCCTCAAGTAGGGAACAAACATTCTCTTTTTTTCTGTTTCAAAAAGAGTTTACAATAGTGTCCCCTTGTCTCTGAGCAGCATAATTCTCTGATGCTAAAAACATGAAGTCCTTACATACAAAGAGCTCTGGCACAGGTTAATTGTGAACTCAAACAATGACACACTTAGATTCAAAGCACAGTATTGAAACCTGTTTCTATGCAAGCACAAGATGACCCATACAAAAGCAAAATTTTTTTTCCTGGGAAGTATGTGGAAATGGGTACTCCTAACATTGAAATGAACTAAAAACGTGAGGTAGAAAAAGCTTTCCAAGACAAAATTACTCTACCTTGTAATTCCTTTCAAGGGCAGAGAGGTATAGAACCAATCTTGCCAAGCTCTGAATATCTCTTGAGCAGTACTAACCATCTCATGTTACTTATAAGTTCAGGGTTGCCTTTCCCAATCCATCAGCATCATCCCCAGAATCAGAAGAAGGAGGGGAGGCAGAAAAGATGAAAAGAGAATGAGAAAGTCAAACCAATGCCTTTGGGGTACAATGTTCATGGACTGAGCAAACATACCTGCTCTGCGAGTCTGAGAGCCTGCAGCTGTTTGCCAACTTGGATTCCCTTACCACAGGCAGTGCTAAATGATACAGGAACAAATTGCCATGTGAGAATGTAAGACCATTTCCACCCCCACCCCACCTCAAACCACCTAATAAACCATAAGACTTAAGTATGATGACATGACTAAGAAAGCAATTTGTTAAAATGACACAACAGCTTAGGATTACATTACCACTAAGGTCTTTCACCTGCTCAACAACATGTACAAAAGTATCTTCTTTACATACGATTTTTAAATAGATGCAGATAGAACATGGGAGTTCTGGGTGGCATTCCATCACCGCTAGTACACCTTTTAATTAGTGTGTAATGAACACACTTATCACCAACATCACATCTTTTATCATGTTAAACTGTTGAGACATTCTGATATAGCCATCAAAGGCACAAAATAGCTGTAGTAAACTGATCACTCAGCAAAGTCACCCAAGTAAAACCCGTGGTCATTTTACTTGCAATATTCCCCTGGAGGGCAAATATTGATGAATTCTCAGCTTAGGGGACTAACACAAAAAAAAAACCCCAAAGATGAATAGCTGAAAAACTGAAAATAAATAAATAGATGTCTCTTTCATCATCAATAATTATCTTTTTTTCTAATATGAGCTTTGTCTCAACACTGACTTTATGAGCTGACAGTTAACTGCACTTCTACTACGACTCATGGCAAACCTTGTTTTCCCCAAGAAAAGGGATCCTGCCTTTCTACTACATTACAGATAAAACAGTTCAATTCTCACCATACTGGCCTCAAAATATTACACTATAAAGAGCACATTTGATTTTAAAAAGTACCTATGGACTTTTATTAAATGAAGGTACAACCATTTAAGTAAAATACAGTTGTCCGTATCACAAATTGCAAGATGTGCAAGCAGATATGGGTGAATTTAAAAGATCACATGTAACTTATTTTTAGTGTGTCATGTGTCATCCTAACAGGATGATTTTAACAATTAGATGCTGTTGTGAATTAACACCTGTAAAAATAGCTTTGTTTCAAAACTGGATTTGAAGTGGGATTAAGGGAGAACAGGCCTTCTGCATACAGGACCTCACCTTTTTGCCAGCAAATAAAGAGACAGAGAGTCTGTTCACTGAGAAGGGGACACAGAACATGCAGAGGCACATACTGTCATTCTGTGTCAGAGGCCATGTGCCTGGGACTACTAGCAAACAGCAAACCCCACAGTGATGCACAATCATGTATAATTTTCTGAAGAAACCCTGCTATTGGTCTTACCACTTGGTTGCCTCAGCTAATCACCTCATCTGCCTGCTTTGGCCATTTGAATGAGGCACAAAGGGGTGGCAAAGCATGGGGGCACCGAGGGAATAAAAATTAAATTTAGTTATGTCGGTTAAACTAACGAAAGTAAACGTATGGCATTGTCTACATCACTGTTTTGCCTATGTGGGCCCAGTATATGAGGAGGTACAGCCCTAATGCGACATACTGGTTGTTACAGATTATCCCAGTGCAATTAGATGTGCAAAGTTGTGCTTTTCCCTGGAGGAAATACAAAACTCTTCATACTGGCACATCTCCGAACATGAGCCCTGAGAAACATCAGTAGGAAGAAACTTTTGCATGCAGATACACATGAGCTGCAAACATAGAGACCAGCCATCTACTTTTAATGCAAAATGAAGACTACTTCTCTACCATTTCAGATAGACAGTTCATTTTAAAAGAAAAGCAAAGAACAGCAATCTAGCAGCAACTCCCCTCTTGACAGGCACAAACACATATGATTCCATGGCAGGGCAGGGACTTTACCCCAAAGTCCTGACAATCTTTCTATGGGCCAACTGGACTGCTCAGCCTTCACGGCAAGGCATATTACTGAGCAAGCAGCACAAGCATTCAGTGTGAGCTGTGCTTTTAAAGCACTTCTTTTGTCCTGTCTGCAAGATGAATGCAGTTTGCTGAAACTAAGTTTCTTTAGCCTGGTTTGTACAGGTATGGTAGCTGGCAATATCTGCAGCCAAGCTGTGTAAGGTACAGCTCTTGAAGGTACCTCATATACTAGTGTAAGTGGTAAGTAAAATCAGAAGAAAATGATGACATTCTTCAAGAAACAGCTTTAGGTCCTTGAAAATGATTATTTCGGTTTGCCTGCAACTGTAAAAATGAGTTTCAGATAATAGCTTTTCTTTTATATAGTAAATGATAAATGAGCATTTAAACATTGACTCATCCACCAACGAAGATATAAAGAACATAAAAAGTCACTGTGCTAACAGGGAGTTTGAGAACTAAAGTCACCTGATTTTTCAACCTGGTGATTACACCATAAGGACGTTCATTTGTCTTTACTTCCACTCCAGTGTTCCAAAAAGTATATATATTTCCACCAAAGACAATCAGCCCTTTTAGCTTCCGCCATTTATATTTCTGCCCTAACCCCCACAAGAGCCTTCTGTTCCAAGTTCATGAGTCTTTTATGACCATAAAGACTATAACTGGAATATTCTGACCTCAGGATATCTAGACAGAGCAAAAATACAAAAAATAACCCCTCCACCAATGCTCCTCCTCACTCAGTACAGGACTAAATACCCTAAGAAAAATCCTGTGAAAGAGTCTTATCCAGTTTGATTACCAATAGTAGTTCACAAAATCAAGTCTGCTTTTAGTCTCCATGTGACAGGAATGAGAAACAAAATCATTGTGTTGAGCCCAAGATGTTCAAAAGGTGGGACAGATTTAAGCCAAAATATTAGATTACGAGGAGGGAGTTTTATGATTATTAATATGGAAGCTTTCATTTTTCCTAAAAAATACCTTTCCAAAGCTTTATAATGCATACTAAAATGAGAGAACTCCAACTGCACAAAGAGAAGTAAACTATCATTTAACAGATCAGCTGACTTTTAACATTTCAAGAGACAATCTGTGATCACAGTGTCCCAGAGGTATAATTCACTGTCAAGGTTTTGTTTCAGTTGTCTCCTGCATTATGAAAGGAAACCAAAAGTAGGAAGCCATTAAGATTTTACATTGCTCCATGCAAGGAACCCTTACATTAGGTTTTTGGATGCTTTGTGCTGAGTTGGTTTGTTTAGAATCAAGAAGAAAATTACTCATTGCAATAGTACAGCCTGTGTTTTACATTTTCTGCTTTGAACTATTAAATGTGTTTCTTACCTTTCCCAGCAACCTATCATAGACATGCTTGCCCAAAGTATTTGCAGCTCTTTGAAAACAAGGCAAGATCTTAGCTAATTTTAGCAAATACATACTTTCAAGTAAAAACACACCTTTTACATTCTGTTCATCAAGCTCTTTGTCTATTTTCTCCAACGGATTCCTCCTATTCAAATCCTTGGCAGACAGACAATATTACTCTAAGTTTTTTAAATTAGTTTATAGAAATACTCATGGATCTGTTCACTATAAACTGTCAAAATCAGTGAACAAGGAAGTAAAGTTACTTGGTTCAGAGATGTGATTTTCCCCCTCCCTAGTGACTGATGGATGAAGAATATTGAGTTCATGAATTTGGTGAGACTTGCTTTCTAGCACTCAAAACCTTTGGAAAATAGTTGGCTGCTGCTCCATGTGAAAGCTACTACGTCCTGTAAATGGTTTTCTGTGGTCTGAATGCTGAAATAAAATAGACCAAGGATGCTGGAGAGCATGAAAATTAATTAGGGTTTTCAATAACCAGCAGTCAGACAGTAATTCCTTAATCAGAAAGTATAAATGAAGGATAGAGTCAGCATGAAAGGAGCAAAAACACAGTTCAAAGTGGAACATACTCTAATACCTGCACACAAAGTTTATCCCTGCAGTTGAACAAGTGAGACATATTTGACGATGCAACAGTCCCAGCTCAGCTTGTCGAACACTTTCTGTTGCAGGACCCTTCATTTAAGGTGCTTCTAACTTTGCAGACTTGAATATGTTGGGCCAAATTATCCTCAGAATTAACAGTTTGGTAAATTTTAATCAAAAACAGCAGGTTTGTTTCTCACGTGGTGTTGAAAAAATTATGTTTGTAACGAAATAAAAATAACACTCAAAACCCCACCTGCCTTTCACCCAGAAAGATGCTTTTGTGCTTTGAAACTCTGACTTAAATTCTGGCAAGGAAGCCTTTGCTTTTCATACCCCCCTCATATTTTGCTGAGCAGAAAGGTCTCGGTGAGCCATCACGGCTCTGCATATCCCCAGAAGAGCTACATTACAGGGAGAGCTTTGACTGAGTGCAGGGAAATACCTATGACATTCCTTCCAGCTGCATCCTTCCCTCATTTGCTGTGAAAGAGTAGGAATCAAAGGTAAACGCGAACATGTGGCTGTGGGCAAAGGGGTCCCCATGTCTATGGATACAGATGCTTCAGAATGTCCAGTGAATCACTTGGAGGTTTCAGTAACATTAATGGTGGCTTTTCATGCCTTTAGAGCACTTAACTTTGCAACCTGAGCATTCATCCAACATGGGTTTTAAAGATAATATCCTACCTGCAAATGAGCAGCCACCATCCCACCAGGTTTCCAGCCCTAGTCACTCCCAGTTTAAAAGATACACCCTAAGGACTGACATACATAATTCAGGTTTTGGATCACAGTAACCCCTGTGAAACCTCCTGTCTTGGCTGTCAAAGAAATTGACCTTTCTCACTTTAAAGGTGCTTTCTCATAGGATTCCTCTCAAAACTTAAAGGTTTTTAACATCCATCCAAGAAAAACAGTATCTGAAAGTCTTTTGGACTCCACTTCTGGACTTCTGCATATATGAATTTGTCATTAGTAATGTTGGGGCTGCCCAAGGCCTTCAATCACTTGTTTGAAGAATAAATAAATAAATAAATATACAATATCTTCTACACAGAAATTCAATAAAATACATACATTTAATAAACAATTCACTAACTAATAGTCTGTAAGAATTCCTTGACATGTAACCCTGCATTTCAAGCACTTTATGTGAGACAGCTTCCACACACAGTCTCGTTTCACAGTTTATATATACAATCTGAGTCATCAGACCCTTTAACTGAGGCTGAATGTTGTATGTCACTATACATTATACCTTGATTTCCAAGATGCTGAGCTTTGGAAACTTTTGCTGACTTTGAATGCATCCCAGTCTCCAACTATGCCCTTTCCATAGCACAATAGCTACATGGTTGTATTGTACATTCTTTCCCCCATCTGCACTCACTTTTTTGCTGTTCCTAAATTTCTATTTTCTAAGATAATCTCACTCAAACACAAATGAATTTCAGTGACCAGAGGGACTGAGAGGGTTGGGTTATCCCATGTGCTGCCCAGGTATGGAATCAAGTCACACTGGGCCATATATAATCACCAGAAACATGGTCCCTGTGAGAGTGACTATTCCCATGTAAAGCCTGAACTGCCTTTTACCAATTCCTACTGACTGAGGAGGGAGATGACCCTGATTATACCCAGGCATTTCTGAGAAATTCCTATTAACAGTCATAAAATATTAACAAAAATTATAAATAAGTAAATAAATACCAGTAAGCCTATGCCTGAAATCACCTGAATTTTACAAAACTTAACATGTTTTTTCATTTGGAGAAGAATGAGAGGAAGTGCATCCATAGAAAGGAGGTTGGAGACACACTGCAGGCACAACTAGGAATACAGTGTGCCTGCTTGACCTCAGCTTTCCTTCTCTAGATATACAGAGCAACTTCCAAATGATCACACAAATTCAATTTTAAGCAACTTAAAGGTTGCATTTTAAAAATTTCCTCTTTATCTCAACAAGTGTCTTCTGAACAAAGTTGCAAGTTCAGAAAGATTCTGACAGATCTTATAATTAGTTTTCATTTGCCACTTGGAAGCTTAAAAAAGCCCCAACCAACACACAAAGCCCAACAGCTAAACACAACACTATCTTGCAACACAGCAAAAGTTGTTTAGATATGGTATTCCTCTCTCTCTCCCCTGTGCTGCTGAAGCATGAAGAGGTTTTCTGGCAATTCTCTGAGTTCAACAGATATCTGTATGTATAACTTGTTTAATAGCATTATGGTTTGCCTGTACCAAAACTGCTCCTCAGCAAACCCTCCCTTCTTATGTCACTTTTCAAACAAATATTTGTAACTCCCATCTTGGAAATTCTCATGTTCACTAAACAAATACAGTTTCTGAACACAGAATTATCTGTCCTTTATTTATGACAGATCATCTCCTTAGTACATTGCTTAAAAAGGACTGCAGAATGAAGCAAGGAGATGCTGTGATGAGCTTTCAGCTGCAGAACTCAAACACAAACTACCTTTTAAAAGGTTTTTTTCTTGAATAAATTGATATAGTCAAGCCACTTAAACTGCTGGGTCATGTCCATCCCTGGAAGAAGCATGTTTCTATAAAAGGGAAGTATAAGTTTTGTCACAGAACATCAATACTAAAAATCACTAGGCAGAGTGCTTGGGTGAAACGCTGGATCTGCAAAGTCAATGGCATGAGTTCGATTGACTTCTGTAGGGAAGTCATCCTTGCTTCTCTCAGGTGACATTGAGCTATGGATGTGCTTTGGGCACCTCAGAGGTGTAAAGAAATGGCAAACACTTCAGTATTTCCTTTCATAACACTGAGGGACAAAACAGAGTATTCCTAGAAAAGCCTGACAGATGAATAAAACTACATTTAAAAAAATATATTCTGTATTGACACATTAGCTACACATACAGAGCTAAGTTTTCACTGAAAAGAAAAAACTGTTTGGTCAGTTTTTTTTTCCTAAATGGTGTTCCATTTCCTTGAAACAATTTTAACCAATGAATACAACTAAAACTTCCAACAGCCCTATTACTGGGTACTAATCATCCCTAATTCCCATACCACAGCCACCAATGCAATTCAAGATCAAATTTTCAGGACAGATGTTTACAACTGGGCCTTTGCTAAAATCTGTCTTTGTACAGAATATTTCACAGGCTGGATTCAACTTGAAAGACCATCATCTGCAAAAGTACTCAGTATTTTCAGGAGAAACTTGCAAAACAAGCTGCTGTTGTTTTAGTGACAAAAAGTGCAAATGAGCAGGGCCATGGGCATGATGTGTACATCCATTATCTACAGTCTCAGACATTAAATTGAGGTCTAGCAGAATGCAGTTGCTTCCTCTGGTGAGATGCAGGATAGAATCCCTGTGGCTGAGCAGAGAGGTATAGAGTAAGTTTTCTCTTCCAAGCTCACAAAAAGAATCAAGACATCTGACTGCCATCTCTCAAACTAAAAACAAAAAGCAGGTAGTGGATTCTTACATTTTTGCTACAGAGAGTTTTTTGTGGCACGAGGCAACACACCAGGTTTAACCACTGAACTCAAGCATCGCAAAACCCAATTACTACACTGCATTACCAAATTAGGTATTTCAGTGTGGTAATTGTGTGTGAATTACAATATTGTAGAAACTATTGTATATTTTGTAAAATTTGTGTCAATTTTATGTTAACTCCTGTAACATGGTAACAGCATTGTTACACCTAAGTTAGTGTACGCATGTGGACAGGATCCCTTGCAACAACAGACAGTAATTTATATAGAAGGTGATGTATAAAATAATTGAAAAAGTTACCATCTCTGAGGAGGGAAGAGCACAGAAAGCAAAGGTAGAAGGAACAAATCTGCTGAAGGTGAAGAAAGAGGAAAAGTACAACAATAAAGGTTAAAAAAATTCACTTTAACTGCTTTTAAACTACCAAAACAACCACTGAAAATAAACAAACATTTGTCACATTCCTGACATCTTCATGTAAATTTCATACTCCATCAATCCTGTGTGTGTTCATTCTTCCATCTGCCCTCTTTCCTCTGTCCATATCCAATCCTGCTCTTCGATGCCACTAGTAGTAACACAGTGGAACAAAAACATGCACCAAAAACTCCCTCAACAGCCCTCTCATAAACAGGCTTCATTTAAATAGGTCTGAGCAAGACCTGACCAGGCAGAAAAACAGTCTCTGAGTATACAGCAATTTATTTTATTTTATCTCTCTTTTCTTTATTTCAGTTCTCTTGGTCCTACTAAACAAAATTTATATATGTTTCCATGCAAGTGTCACAGAATCACAGAAAGTAACTTTGAAAACTCAGGTCTTTCTATTCTGATTTTAAATGAAAGGATCATATATTTTAGTAGTTTATTCTCTTATGTGATTTCTGCCCATTCCTGAAACTGCAGCTATTAGCAGCTGTAAACTTTCTTCCCTATAGTTGCTTAACTTCAATGACAATTTCAGATTAAAATGAATTCACATGATGAAATAAATTGGAATATTAAAAATAGAACTATAGAGTGATAAAAGCAATGTAGATATTTTAGCTATAACATAAAGTTTTTAATTAAAATAGAGAATCTTCAATTTGCTCCTAAATAAAACAGTAACCTTCACTTGATTGATTCTAGGAGTGTTGTTGATATATTTTGTTATAGTGGTGTGAATCACATATTAATTAACAATTTGAGTAATTAAATGTTTTTATTCTTTAAAAATATTAGAGGTGCAGCCAAATATCGATCACACATGTGCAAAATTTATAGTATCCAGCACTGAAGGAAATTTAGCGCTGGAGGAAATTCAGTCTGGCTGGCTACTACATACTCGAAGGTATTTTAGCTCATTGTTATAAGATGGTATGCACAAACTGAGTTGATCTAAGATAAATCTGCTGTTCATGAGCACATTTTTGATGCAATCCTTACAATTAAAGGTAAATGAAGCTCTTACATGTTTACAGGAAACTGACCAATGTCTACAGCTTCTGTCCAAACCCTGTGTTTTTCTGTGAGCCCCAAAAAGCAACTATCTGTGTCCAGAAACTTACCTGTACAGCACTTCTTTCTTGTCCTTAGAGCAACTGAGATCCTCAGCATAATTCAGCAATTCACACATGATTTTTCCTCACACACTTCATGGCCAAACCTACCTTGCTTATGCAGGCAACACCACAAACACACACACCGTCACTACAGCTAAAAAGATTTTCTAGTCTTTATAATTGACACAGAATGAGTGCCTTCAGTTTCTCCTCCTTTGCTGACTACACTGTGCCTTCCCCTGGGACACTGTCCCCAGTGTGGAGGCCAAGCTGTGGCTCCTTTGAGGCCACTTGCTGCTGCCTTCATCTGCCACAGCCCTCCCCAGGTGCTTCTCCTCCCCCCGCCCAGGACCAGTTACTTTCAGCCTCCTTTAAAAAACCTTTTTCCTCATATCTAAGTGTCCACCCAACTTTCCAGGACAGAGATCCCAGCTGGTCCCACAGCCTCACCGCTTGCCCACACAGATTTCCAGGAATCCGCTTCCAACCTGTGCAAACAACCTGTTTGCCTTGCACTGTCTCCACAGCCTTCTACCTGTTTTACCTTTTACCTACCACTCATCTACTTGTTACTCCTTCTCTTTTACCTCATGCTTCTTTTTTATTAGTCTTCTGCCATCTTTATTTTCACCCTCCTCCTAGCTGCTGCTTGGTACCGGCTGTGGGTGCCCAGGTGCCAGCTGGGCTGTGTGGGGATGTGGGGGCTATCCCCAGCAGTTCCAGCTGGTTCTGGCTCCTCTGGGAGACAGAGTCTGCCCTGGCCTGTGGGGAGAGATGAGGTGATGGGGAGATGGTGTCTGCCCTGAGCTGTGACGGGAATTGGTGTCTGCCCTGGGCTGTGGGGGGAGATGGGGTGATGGGGAGATGGTGTCTGCCCTGGGCTGTGAGGGGACAAGGGGCTGCTCCCGCTGTTTCCAGCCGCCCAGGGTCCCCCCCAGCCCCTCACTTCAGGGAAAGGGGCTCGAGAACAGACAAAATGGTGCTCAGCAGTGAGGTGTGAGGGAAAACATGTGAGAAAGGTCCCTGAGAGGCAGAAGGAAGGGGAGGAAGTAGGTCTATCCCAGGTTTCTTTGAGACTCTTGTCAAAAAACCCTCTTGAACACCCTGACAACCCACACATTATATTGTCAGCTCTAAACTTCTGCTGAAAAATACATACGTACATAAATTTATATGTCACCCCAAGGAGTACAGAAATACGCAGGTGTTGTGTATTTCGGTACACTAGTTCTTGCAAGTGCTGGACATAACAGGCACTTCCTTGTGTACCCACACATATTCTGCTTTATCTTAATTCAGTGGGAACTTTTGCTCTTATTCCAGTTTTTCCACTAAATCACACAAAAACCAGCAACTCTTTCCTACGTTAATCAGGATCTTGAATATTCAATCAGGATCTTTAATATTGAATCAGAATCTTTAATATTGAATCAGAGTCTTTAATATCAGTGCACTTCAGATATTCCCTAGCACGAAACCACAGTGCATAATATAATATCAGTATTTAAACCTTCATCCCAACCTGTGTTGAAAACAAAGTATTTCTATGTTAGAATCTCCACATCGTGCTAACCCTGCTCACATGTCTATGTAACACCTTTCATTCCTCCTCAATGGGAAGAGAATGGCTCAACTGCAGATCACAGATCTTAAACAACCGGAGTCAAGTTGCAAAAGCCGGTGTTAGCAGGTCAACAGTTTGAACTCCTTTCTCTACACATCTTCACTTGCCATCAGGTCAACACAAATATTTAAGGGCTGAGAGCAGCTGTGAACAAAGCAAGACAGTGCTGGTGAAGGGGCACAAATTCTTCCTCCTCACACAACGTGTCTAGCACACACCACAGCAAACTCCCCAAATGCTGGGGCTGCTGTCCCCTTACCCTCTCAGACAAAATCCATCGGGCAGTGGATCCGGCCCGCAGGTCTGACAGCTCCTGTGTGCTTTATTTGCTGGTAATTTTGAATTCATTCAAAATTCCTCTACAAGGCTGACTCCACCCCTCCACATTTTTTTTAAGACTTCTCAGCAGAAATTAAAGTTTTATTTCTACCATACCTTGTTTTCTGTGGCCTGACACTTCCAGAATACTGCTCTGGAAATACAGAGCTGTAGAAACCTGGGATCTACAGGCCAGTCAAATACTGAAGAGACAGCTAATGTTGACATAGAGACGTGGGACTTTGCCCTTAACATACTGGTTAAGCGACAGCCTTATCTAATACATTCCCAGACTAGCTCCAGCTGCTTGTCTTAACTCAGCAGCACACTGTACGAACTACACAACCAACCAAGTAAATTTGGGATTCCCAAAGTGTGACTATATGAATATTTCAGTTTGAATCAGGAGTGTCTTGGAAGCTAACCTTGAGGATGCTCTACTGGGAGACAGAACTTGTGAGACCTTACCAGAGTAAACCCTCAAGTAAATACCTGTTGAAGTAACAATTACAATTCTTCTTTTTCCCAGACTTATCATCAGCCAAGTGTAAGTAGGAAACAGCAGGAGAGTCATATATCATGTTCTGCTTTACAAGAAATCTGAACTTCAGGCTCCTGGAGCTAAGGAGAAATTCTTTAACTTCCACCAGATGTAGAATACATATTTTCCTTTCAGGGCAGCTGCTGGAACAAACG
>NW_008689850.1:50517-65517 GCF_000695815.1 Acanthisitta chloris | reverse complement strand
CATGCTTACACCCTTAAGAGAGGATGTTTTTGTAAGTGCCTTTCCCACTGCCCTGTTCTCAACAAGGGACTTTCACCAGCCTTTTTGCAACCTTGGACCTGGGAACAGCTTCAGAGCAGAATTGTGCTAAGTAGTGATAAGTTTTACACAACTCACAAGGAGATGACACGGTGTCACTCTGAGCATGCAATTAAACCAACACACAGCATCAAATAAAGTTCATTCACTGAAAACAATCTGAGGGAATGTGATTCGTAACATGACCAGAAACACAGCAATCAAGAACTAAAATTATGTTTAAAACACACAGGCACACAAATCAGAACTACCTTGGACATGAGATAATGCAAACTAACCTTGCCAGAAATGAGCTGCAAAATACCTTAATTTTCTCATACAGTGAAACCCTGATAAAATCACAACTGTTAAGGTCATACAGTATATCAGGTGGAATCACAGTCTTTAGAACTCCATTATTAATGCACACAACCTCACAATCAAAGAGGATAAGAGCACAGTTCCCAGATGCCAATGATTTGATCCTATCTTATTTGGCTGTTTACATTTAAATAATGTGGCCGTATAAATTTAAATAATAAGAACCACCAACAGATGGAATGTGGTGAAAAAAATGTGCCTTCCATGAGACCCTGAACATATACTACACGGTGCTTTACAATTTATTTGAGCAGAGCTCATATTAAAAAAAAAAAAAAAAGGAAAAAAAAGACTCATTTCTTCTGCCATTATGGAAATAAAAGGACTGGTGCTTTAGTTCGTTGCTAGCACTGCCAAAGAAACATGCAGTTCTCTAACCTCCAGTACAATGTACCCATAAGGTACCAAGCATCAAAGCATATTAAAAGATATTAACTGCATATTTGCTTATGAACAAGATAAAAAGCTGTAGGGCCTCCAGGTTCTCAAGCTGTGAGTGGAACAGCTTTGCAATTTGCCTGCAAAACTGCATTTTGATCTTAATGAATATAAAATGGCTGCCATTAAAAGTAAAACAGATTATTTCAGGTCTTTTAGGGCCCATAGCTCTTTGACGGTCTTGGAGGGGCACTATGATCTTTCATTAAAATCTCACAGCAGGACTCCCTCACCAGCAAATCAAGCCTTGCAGTCGAGGAGATTGGCTACATTTAAAAGTAATTTTCAGAAATCTACACAGATTTTCAATTTGGTAATGAAAGCCATAAGAGAATGCAAGCAGCATTTTGTTGAATATTGTTACTAATCCAGTGCTCACATTCGTTAGAAATTAAACTGCCCCGTAACTACCAGGCTGATGGCAGCCTGCCATTCCGGCTCAGTTGTAAACTCCCTTTGTTAATGAGTAGCATGTGCTAATTGTTGTCAGTATCCCTGCCATACATCCCTTCCCTAACAACATATTTTACCTACTGAAAGGTGTTACCCTCTTGCACTGTCAGCCTCCAGTTTGAGAAGAAATCTCAGAATAGTAGGAAAAAAGGTTCAGTTTCATTTTTTATGGCATGAAGCTAAAAGTATGTTTTCATATTGCTATCCAGACCCTCGTAGCACCTCATTCTGCATACACTACTCCTAACATTAATACATCAAGGTAAGACAAAGAAAGGTGCTGTGTGCTTTAATGACAAAGGGAAGAGCAGAGGTGATTTCTCTGTGTTGTAACACAAAGTAAGGGATGTAGCTCCCAGTTAAATGAAGTTGAAAGGTTTGAAAAGTTAGAGTGATCATATCTCATTATTGGAAACAATGTAGGGTGGGATTAGAACAAAACCTGACCTGGAGCTGCAACGAAGGTGGATTGGGACACAAAGATTGACTCTAAGTTAGTCAGAGCTGATGACTGTGCTGCCCTCAGGTGGAAGGTCCTGTCGGAAGGGGGAGGCCTCCACGTGCAATGTAAACCCAGAAAAAAATAATTAAAAAAACCCCCTCAGCCTTAGTGGCTGCAACAAACCAGGATATTCAGAAGTGTGAGCAAGAATGTTATAATCATGAATTCTCAAATAAACCAAACGTGAATTGAATTATGGCAGAACAGAACAATTTTCATCCACTGAATTGTAAATCGGGTTTGTTTCCAGTTCATATTTGAAATGCAAGGTTGATGCTTGGCTTTTAATTTTATTTTTTAGCTGGGGGGATTCTGACAGAAAATATTGACTTGAAATAACTAAAACCTGATTGAAGAGCCCTAACACTCACACCCTGTGACTGACACACATCCTCTGAAGCACATTTAGTATCACTGCATCGAGCAGATTAGTTGTTTGACTGCCATGAGCGACAATATCATGTATTGCTACATATCTAAAATTATTCAAATCATTTCTGTACACATACATAGGGTCTTTTAAGACAAACAATTTTTTTCAATATGCAGGAGTAATCTGGAAGAAGTGATGTTACAGGGTATTCTAACTCACAAGAAACAGCCTTGTGAACTTATTTAGTGTGCTCATTCAGGAATGGAGTGCAAGGACTTTGCAGGGGTTTAAAAGGGTGCACAAAGTACCCACAGCATCTCTACAAGAACAAGATCCTTCTTCACTCCAGGGTAGTCAGCTAATCAGGGTTACAGCATCCCTCAGATTCCTCTAAATGGAGTCCAAAGCAGAAAATCAGCAACTTTGGTTTCAGAACACGCATGAATGATTAACCACCACATCCAAGTGACTGGAAAGACGAAATATGAGGGATCAGTCCAATCTGCTGCAATCTGAAACTATATTTTTTTGCCAGTTTCTTGCTTTTTTAATTTCTTTTTTCTTTTTTGTCCAGAAGCAGTTAGCTGGAATACCTTCACATGTCAAAGATTTTTCCCCAGCTTTGGCTTTTATCATTTTAGTTTTGAGAATGGCTAAATTTGCTAAATTTTTCCAAAGCAAAAGACAGCAACAAGAATGCACTGCAGGTTTGATCTGCTATTTTTTCACTTAGCTGAACGTTGTGTTCTCTAATTCTTCCTGCCACACACCACCATACTCACTGTGACAGCAGTATCCTCATTACACCTGATGTTTCACTATTGTGAACTGAGGATGCAACATTACCAACTCCACCTAATACATATCAGCCCATAGAGCAATAAATAATCTCCTTTTTCCTCTGTAACTGTTCAGGATCCAGACGAGATTGTGTTTGAGTGCAGACAGGAAGCACAGTGCTCTCAGCTCTCAAAAGTCTATTTATAAGGTTACACTGCAGCAGGTGGCTTCCCATTAAATAGCTTTAAACATTCCTTTGAGCTGTACATTGTTGAAAATGTAGAACCCAGAGCAGAGTAAATACCAATGGACCAATATGTTTGGGAACTTTATACAGTTTGGTCTGGCGTTGTCCATTATTAGTTTTAAAAACAGTGTTTCCAATGAAGGTATTGATGAGAACAAAGGAAGAGTCAAATAAATAAAGTTTTATAAGGTTACTTTTCAAATTAAATGCCTTTAAAAAATATCTCATCAATTTCTATAATTAGCAATTTTTTTGTCCGTACAATGTTACTTTTTTTGAAAGGAAATGGACATAGCTACATCTTTGCAATCTTCATTTTCTTGCATAGAAAACGTATACTAATTACTGTCACAGTCAGTGATCCATTTTGAGAGACCTAGAAGTTACACACTTTATACTTTTTCATATAAAGGCAAGTTAAAAAGAAGTGATTTTTTTAATGTCTGTGTCACATTCTGAAATAAATTGGTCTAAAAATATTTTAAATAATACCTCTTACCATTATAAAGCAAATGCATTAATGAGATTAATTTTCTAGTCTGTCTTCCCAAGCACAAAACCTGCTAGTTTAAACCCAGCCTACATTTTAAGAATGACTGAGGTGTTTGGATTTTTTTCATTCTGTATCTGTTCTCTAATCCCTCTTGCAGGAGCTTTCCATTCACACATTTTGCATCCAGATGTTATTGCTGGTTGTGAAACTCATGAATTAGCCCAGGACTTTGACTACTCTTTCACATTCCTGAGGAAACAGGCCCTCCTGAAGAATTAGCTGTCCTAAGTATAGTAGCTGGCAAATGGGGAGGAGGAGAAAACAGGAGCAGGGTAAGAAGGAATGAGGAAAGGAGTGGAAAGTCACATAAGCTTCTAAATAAGAGTCTCACATGGAGAGAATTTGAACAAAACAGTAGGAGAACGGAGCTAATAAAGCTGGGGTGCAACACTGTCTAATCAAACTCACATTTTATAAACACCAGATTTCCATTCCCTCTTCCACACTCTTTACACAACGCTCTCGACTGAGGTTTTCTAAACAGTCCCATCCAGAAGGAAAACAGCACAAATTAAAAAAATGAGCCAAGTGCCACAGACACAGGATGGAAACTTGATCCCACTGAAGTATGTGGTCAAAATCTGACTTCAACGGGGACAGAATTTTACCTCAGAACTTAACAAAGTAGAGATGGGGAAACTGTAATTTCAAACATTAAGACAGAAAATGTTTTGGACATGAAAAGGCTACAAAATAAGCAATTGGTTCTTATCTCACAAAAAAATGGCCCAAATCTGCCCTATATTTTCATTCTCTGGCTAAAACAGCACAAGAAATTCCACATTCACCATCTTGATATATAATGGTGAATATTTACACAAAACCTGAAGATCAGTAGTTAAATCTGTTAGACCAATAAAATACATGAAATATTTTTTTTCTGTTTGATCTCCTGTGCTGAATGGACCTCAAAATGAGCCAGGTACGCAGATTCCAGAACAAGGCCAAGGTCCACAGCCTGTAACAGTGCTTAAACTCACCATCATTCCAAAACACAAGTCTTCTCAGATGCATTTCAAAACTGCTTTTTCTTTCTGCTATGCAGTTATCTGCAGACCATCTCTCTTTCTTTCCAACTTTATCTATTATTCACAAAAAGAATTATTTCTATAGAAGCTAATGCTTTTTTCCCCAACTTTTTATGATCAAGGTGACTTATAAACAGCTGCAATAAAAATGGTTGGGATTTTTTTTTCCCATTCTCAATAATGTTTCAGAGAGAGCAGAGAGGCTAAAAGATATGCGACATTCATAGATTTCACCCCTGAAGCCACAAAACCCACACTAGCAATTTCTTCATTTGACCAAAATGAATGGTCACCACAAAAACAAATGTAAGTTTGGTATCACTGATTTGGCTGAGACAGCTTAGGGGCTTGAACTTAATAGACTTCCTCTGACAGATTAGGATCTTCTGGTATGTCTGCATCATCCTGTCACAGCAGATAGCCAAGTCCAAACCACAGGCATGGGACTGCCCTTGATCCATAACCTTAGAATACAAAATAACTGGCTAAAGAATGTAATAAGACTCCCAAGGAAATACCTTTGAAGACAGTATTCATTTTACTTGGTGTTTTTTTATTGGGGGGGGGAAGACAATTAAGCATTAAGAACTGATTGATGCTTAAACAAAATGCCTAACAGTGAAAGCACATTTCTATATTCCAAAGGACCAGGCAAAGCCATCCCTAAGAAGGGATTAACTACTATCAGATGATATTACTACTGGATTAATGGTGTTTCACATTCACTATATTTATATTATAAAATTTTTTAAAAAGATCTCTTTTAAGGAGGATATAAGTGATTTATATAAAACCTAAAAGCAAAAAAAATACATTTTATTTTAAGAGCAATGTGATGGATAGTTTTCTCTTCATTTACACATCCTTAATTGCAGTAATTTTCCTCCCTTGGTCTGGAATCAGGCCTTGCACTGCAAGTCAGTTGTTTTGAGAGTACCACAGCCCATGAAAGCCATGTATGACTCCAGAAGTGATGCTTTATATTCTGGTGGATATTTTAAGCTGCTCTTATTTTAGAGAATTGTTTTTGTAATAGATATACTAAAGGTGATCATTTTACTTTATTGCTAGTCATTGCTGACTGAATATTTTGCCAGATGAAGGTAATTACTATGACTGTATTACTTTTGTAACCTGTTCTGTCTATTGTATCTCAGATATTCATAGTGTGAAATTCTGGATCCTCAGTTGAAAAAAAATTTAAAAAAATTAAAAAAAATAAATTCACATTGTTCTGTGCTCTTAATTATGTAAAGCACATATAGTTAATTCAAGTTTCCTTCCCCACCTGGATATCTTATACCTACAAAAGGTTAGAGGAAAACTCCAATCTTAATGTAGAATTGTGCAGGTGAAAAAGCCAAACAAGATACCCAGATGTTTGTGATGTGAGTGAGAAAAAAAAATCTGCTTTGACCACAACCAAACCACTCAGGTGAAGTTTTTTAAAAGGATGTGAGGAACAACCATTATTCTTATTCACCATTAGTCACTACTAGCCAAAATTATACATTAGAGAAAATTACTTGTTGAGACAACCCTGGAGAAGGAAAGCAGGTGTGTGTTTCTCTCACAAAGTCATGTGTGCTTAGAGTAGACTTTTTTCAATTCAAACCATAGTAATATATGCACAATAAACTCACTGTTATAAATATTTCCCATGATATCCATGTTCTTGGTTCTCCTGCTACCCTATCCAGCAGCCATGCTACTCTAACTCTATTCTGCAGGAGGTGGAAGCAGCTGTTACTGTATTTCTGGAAACAGTCATCCAATAGAAGGGAAATGATGTGAGAGAGTAGACATTGTGGCAGAGTCCACACTTCTAAGGCTATGCTCCTCCTACTTCAACTTACGGGGTAAATATGGCATTCCAGCTTCAAGACAACCAGTGGATGCAGGGATACAGGTAGAGCAGCTAGCCAGGTGTCTGGCCCACTACAGCCTTTTGGGTTTATCTTGCTGAAAGTATTTCCATACCTTGAAGAAACTAACTAAAGGAGTTAGAGATGAACCACCTCCACTACCAAACACATGGGGAAAAGTTTTTTAAAATACACATCCTGCAAGTTTGAAAATGTCCATTTCAAAACTTGCTGTCTTTCCAGAACAGACTTACACAGTTGCTACCATCATGATCTGGGGCATCTCCTTCAAGAAGGGGTACATGAACCCCGTTCATTGACACTGGATGAGGGTAAGGAGATTTTAGCTTCCCAACTGCTCTGTAACCTACCAACTATTGTCAGCCCAAGCACAAGTGCTTCATGGTGGCTGCATAAATTTCAACCACATTTAGTAACACTGCATGTAAGGAACATAACAGTGTTGGAATAAAGGAAGGAGGTAGGTAATAAACAGCTTAAAACTCAAATGAGATGTTTTGCACACAGAGTTTGCTTTTGTTACCTCTGTCTCTGCCTTGACAAAAATTCTATTTTTGTTATCTGAAATGCTGTGATCTAGAAATGTGGTTCAGAGGAACTAATCACAACAATCAAAAAGCAAAATTTCAGTCTTCCTTGTATTCCATGCTAGGCTCCATCCACACACAACATGGGTAAAACAAGGTAAGATGTATTTACTCACTTTATTGTGGTATTTCAAACCACAGCTTCAGTAGTCATTCAGTCTCCAAATATCTAACTACCTATTGTAACTGTTTTAATCTCAATCCTTAGATTTTCTTCTGAAATCTTTCCATCAGCATTATTTGTTATTAAAGGGAAAAAAATAGGTAAAGTAAGATTTCTTACAAAAGGTAATTAAGCAGTATAATATCCTAATAAGTGGAATGAACAATAAGGAGTTGTACTAAAATATATGCCATGTGCAGTAGAGGACCAGTGTTTCAGGAGATTAACAATTATGATCACCAGTCCTCTTCTGTTTCTGTAATACTCCACACAATCTTTTTTAAATTACTTTATTAACCTTTCCTCCTAGCACAGAAGTGCCCGATTATAGATAATATTTCAAAATCATCTGAAGTGTAAGTGTGTTTGATTTGCTCAGTAATTATTTGTCTACTTTATTACATTGACCAAGCACACAGGCTCCTTGACCAGTTTTATTTCAAGTCCAGTTAAGAACAGGGTCGTATCATTTTGTGTGATCGCTCCCTTTGGGCTCCCGAGTACCTGGGATTTCATACAGAAACTGGTAACTTGGACAGGAAAATCTCACACTTCAGACATGCAGAAATCATTCACTGTGATGCCAATTAAGGTCCAGGGCCCTGTTCCTAAAGGAAAGGTTTAGTGCACATGCGGAACAAGTTTGTTCATTCACTGCATTCAGACCACAGACATTTAAGCACAACCACACAAATTTGCCTTTCTAAACCTAAAAGGGTGTAAAAACCCTACATATTTGTCAATGTATGCTCTTTCGTGATAATTTATTCCCAACGTTTCACACAACGCATTATTTCCATTTGGATCTGAGGTATTAGACCATTACCAGCTCCACTACCCTCTGCAGCTTCATGCTAAACATATGGTGATCACAGGAAAATATGCATTTCTTAAAACACAGGCCTGAAGAAAACAAGCGAGTATGAAAATAAAAAATGCAATGAAAAAGTTTTCCTGCTCTAACTTTGCAGCTTTGTAGAAAAGGAAAATAATATTTACATTTTTGTAAAGATGAAAATGCAATGAGATGAAACGCAGTACACAGTTTATTCCTGAGGGCCACCACTAGGATAAAAGCATAAAGCCTGGGGACTTTGTTTACTGTCCACAATCAACAAATCCTGAAATCTCCATATGCAGCAGGTTTCTGAAGCTCTGTTAGTAATACTGTATATTGCTGGTCAACTCAGTCACCCATAGAATTGCAGTGTAGGGTATGGATGCCAGTATTTTAGACCCAAACCGAGCATAAAAAAACACAAAGTAAAATTCAGTGTCAGCACAAAGTTGACAGCGAATGATTATAACAGCTTCGAAGCTTGAAAAAGAGTGTAAATAACTAGGATCCCCCGCGGGCTCACTCAGCCTGCATACATAACAACTGTGATGGACAGCCACTATGGTAAAGTACAAAAAAAAAGTCACTCTGCAAAGATGCAAAAATTTCTCCTGCAACGAGTCTTAACTGTCACCTTTCTGACTAAATCAGCTACTTTTGTAGAGAAAAAGTATCTATATTGTAAGGTGCACATTTGCAGTACAGGCTGCTACTTTAGCAGGTAAACCATTTTCAGTGCTAATAAGCCTCTAGAATTTTTATTTCTTTAAAACAAATGATTCAAAGCTATGTCCTTTCTCTCAACCATCACCCAATTAACAGTGAAGAGACAACCCAGACCACCAAGCTGAATGATTTCAAGCAAGGTACATATATGAACCTGAGAATGGAAATTCTCTTATCTACCAACACATAAATATTAGGATGCTTTTTCCTCAATACTTTTTTGCTTCTGTGTATGTACAAGCAAAATATGCACATGTAGTAATGGCTTTAAAATTATGGCAAATTGCAAGTGGGTAGAAGCACTAGGGCCTCAGACTCTGTCAGACATGTGACAGCACTGTGATTATGTGGTCCCTACATAGTTCCTGGCTGTAGGCTGGGAGAGTGGGAAAGAGGAATGAATAGCAAACACTAGCATATGTCTATGAAGTGCTACATTTTAAAAAAAATCAATTAGCAAGCAAACTACTTAATTAACAGACTCTTTCTTTTCCATTATTTATTCAATGCAAGCTTTCAATTTTAGATTTTAAAAAGTTGAGGTACTAAAACTTTATTCTCTACCCATTTTTGGTTATACTGAACACAGTAGATGCCTTGAAATATCAGCCCTTGGACTGTTTGTTCTGAGAGCTTGATTTTAATTTGAGCTAAACAGGAGCTTACAAATATGACATAGCAGAGACATTTGTGATGATCAGGCAGTATCTAATTGAGGAAAAACAAGTACATCTCGCAAAAAGAAAAGCAAAATTCCCTCATGAGATAGTTAAAAACCCCACTATTAATTTCATGGTAAGTTATGGAAAACCAGAACTTCTTATCCTGCAAGACTCTAAGCACTCTTCCTTCAATAAATGTAAAGAGAGTTGAGTGTTCAACAATTTGTAGGCTGTGCTGATCAGTCTGGTGAATCAGGCACAATAATTAAGGTTTTATAATTTTATGAAGTGAGAGTTAGTATTAGGTGTCCAAAAATTCTGAACGTTTTCAAAGATGGCCCTCAGTAAAGGGCTGACTTTCATCCATAGTTACACAATACTTATGTTTTGCTGGTGGATTTTGATCTTTATTGCTGTTTATTCAGAACCTTGCAATTTCTTTCCTTACTTGGAAGGACAGTGATATTCAAAGGCCATTTCCGAAAACCAGCACAGACCAAGCATTTGAATTAGGCCACGTATTTATCTTTGTCCAATAAAAACGTGTCATGTATCTGAGATGTTATCTCAAAAAAATAGAGTTTATAAACACTAGGACAAGTTAATTTGCACAAACTTTTGCAGTGTTATTCTATTCAGTTAAATGCAACTCCTCACATGACCCTTGGCTTGCCTGAAAGAGCAGATGAAGGTGGGCATCTAGTGCTGTTTGTGGGCTGTTAAATACATCTTTCCTTTCAAATGACTAAGTAGAGACAAGCTCTGAGAGACCCTTAAGTAGTTCTCTGGACCTCAGCTTACCTGCAAAGAAGTGCCAAAATAAATACCAGCCTATAAGTACAGCTTTTTAGTTCCTTTAGAAAAAAAACAGTTGTATAAGATTAAAGATATGGAAATTTTGCCCAATTTCACAATTTACATCTGACCTAGTAGAGTTGCTGTTCCAACTGAAAGAAGCTGATTGTTCCTTTTATGCTTTTTCTTGACATCACAATGCCAGTCTTAAGAAACTGGGACAATACTGAAAGTGCACCTGCTTTGAAACCAGTCTTACTAAATCTACACATCAAGGCAAGTCATTCCTGACTTGGGCCTGAAGCCTTTGGAAAAGTCTGAGAAAGAATAAGAGGATGAAGCAGCAGAAGCAAAATTAATACTGTACAGTTGTATTCATAGCAAAGTAATAACTCTAAAAAGTGAAATTCATAGCTGTCTTTTAATGTTCCTTGCTAGAAGTGACCAGCAGAGCAGCAAGCAGAGCTTGCCAAGCTAAGTGAAGCTGGATTTGTAATCTCACACAAATAAAAGGCAGAACAGGAGATATAGGAGATATTATTCCCTACCAGAATTAGCATAACCCAGCACATCAGAATATTAAAATTTAACAAGGATTTCAACCTTGTTTTTTTTTTAGGATAGGTATAATTGTATCAATATTTTAAAGCTTGATGCATATTGTCTGTGATAAATTGCTTGCATAAATAAAAAGCACCAATATTCAATTGCCAATGAAATAATCACACATTCCAGATCTTTATTATATCATGCATTATTTAATTACAATAATCAGAATCCTTTTGAAGGTAAAACAAGATTAAAAAGGTTTTGTTTTATTGGATCTATATATTTGATTTACACTTTATATGTTAGCTTTGCATTACGAATTTATAAGGCATCAATTCAAATGGTGATATTACAAGAGTTTATTCCATTTGTAATTAGTACAGTACTCTTAAAGTACTCTGGCTACGAGAGATAATATTTCAGTATTTTAATGAGCTTTTTAAGTATAATTGATGTAACAATCGTTGAATTACACATTTCTACCTGAAGAATAATGAAGGAAACATTTTAATGAGAAATGTAATCATTATTAGCAAATGATCTACTAAACTGCCATTTACTGACATTTAAAAGCTTAATAGCAGAAAACTGTATTTTTGTACATCTGCATCACTACAGATGATTATCATCTCAGTTGCTCAGGCTTTCTGGTATAACTTCCCCTGTTAGGTTTTTATTGTTAAATTTAAGAACAGCTTTCTTTTATGATTGTCATCTTCCTCTGGAAACTATAGGGCTTGACATGTGTACAGATAATTTAAATAAATTAGCCCCTTTTCAGCCTTCAGCATTTTTTCAGTATAAAAGGTCTCATTCTTGGGAGTATTCATGCTTGCATCAGCTTGATTTTGATGAATGCCCTGTAACCTCCCTGATAGCACCTTAGCCATGGCCATCCCACCAACGTGGTGACAGCAGTGTGTGAAGATACTACATTCTCTTTATTAAAAAACAAAAAAAAACAAACCCAAAGCCCCACAAAACCCCATTGATACATTGGGCAATATTGATCAATCACTGCAGCATGGTACTAGACAGCACTGGTGCACTATAGAAAGGCTTCATTTAAGGGGAAAAAATATATACATATATAAAATTGAGGCTAGGCTCTATTCTTTTCAAGCAGCGACTCAGTCTCTGAATAAAAATTGGAAAAACAACACACATAAAAATAAACTAGTGAGGCATTATTAGTATGAGGTTTCCCTCTAATGACTGCAATCTCCACTGCCATCCACTCCCTTTGTGTGGGTCCTAAAAACTCGCTTTCCCAACCTTTATAGGGAGAAGAATCTAGAAAAGGGGCAAAGGAGAGGCTAGATATAAAGACAACATTTCTTGCTAATAATGTTCTTTGCTAGCAGTGATGGAGAGGTCTGGGAAAAGCTACAGTCTAATCCAGACACCACCACTTACCCCTCAAAAAAAAAAATCCCCACCTGACCAGGAAGCTAGAAAAACATAAAATTAGCCACCTCACCAGGAAGATCTCCTCTGCAGACACACAATTAGTTCCTATTCATAACACCACCCAAGGTAATTCAGGCTCATCAGGCTACTTATCTCTGGTACCTGGCCTGCCTCATTATCTCTTTTGAAACACTTCCTTGAATGAGTAGTAGTACACTAGGAGTCCCTTTGCTCCTTTAGGATGAGAAACACAAAAAGGGATGGATGGGATGAGCTCCCAAAGGGATGCTCATCACCAGGCATTGCCCACCTATCTCAGGGCAGCCTTGCTTTCACGCACAAAAAAGGAGGAGAACTTGCAACTCTTCACTGCAGGTCAGATTCTGCTCCAGATCAAAATCCTGCAAGTGCCAACAAAGCTTTCTGACAAAGGCACTCAGCTTTGCTTTAGCTTGCACATTCCCTCCCTGTCCCAAAAAGATGGCAATCTCACTTGCATAAAATGTCTTTCTTCTCAGAGCCAGAAAAAGGAGAGAGGCCTCAGGGAAAACTGACATGCAGTTCATTCCCCAGGAATCCATGCCATAGGCCAATCCATAGGTGGTTTAGAGAGGACAGCTCTTTCCTCTTTAATGCCAAAACTGCAAAGAACACACAGCCAGAAACTGATTACCAGCAGTCTTGCAAGGAGCTACTGGTAACCCTCTGGGATCTGCATTCCATCTCCAATCCCTGTGCACCCAGCACAATTGGAAAACAGGCTCAACTCTCCCCTTGCTCGGGAAAGCTGTTTCTGTACATCTTCACTTGGAGAAAAAGCCTTTTAACATTCCCCAGCATGGCTCTAGCTGAGTCTTCTGACAACTGGAAGTTTTCCAGGACAAAATTAACTCCTATTATCATTAAGCGGGGACTGGAGAGACCTTCATACATGGACTTATTGCACAAAAAGCCTATATAAAAGTAAAACATGTTTAGGAATTATTTCCACTAATATATATATAATTCCAGGCTCATAAATGAGACATATTCTGAAAATCAGATGCACTGCTCAGCTGTTATGATGATTTAAGTGGGGTACCAGGGAATATCAGCAAAAGTGACACAGAAACCAGAAGTGGACAAAGGTGAGTAATAAAACCAAGAAAAAACCTTGAGCCAAAAATATATCAAAGCTGACTGCACTGATGTGTTTTCATTGCTTAGAGATATAGTGCCATTCTCATCTGGTTAATTCCAATTCAGCATTTCTTTGATATACCTTTTATAATTTTCAGTCTAATTATAATGAAAATAATTTTTCAATGTAATTTTGCAATAAAAATGTTTCCTTATTTCCCATTACCCAAGAACATGATCTCGCACAGCCCCTGAGCATGCTTACAGTGTGTATAGTGCATCTTCTCTTTCTTAGCATTTAATCTCTTCATAGTCTACAGATGTCAAGAGGTTCAGATTAAGCTTGTTAAAGATCTGCTTCACTCTAACTCACTGATGATTATTTATTTAGCAGTTTTATGTAACCCTGTCATTGATAAGCACTCTATTAATTTGCCGAGGGACAAATCAACACTAGTTATTTTTCTACTGGCTATTAGATTCAGTGCTGCTGTTTGTTACAAACCACTTGCCAGTTAATTATAAATTATGGGTCCTCTTTGCCTATATTAATTGATATCTCCTCTGCCTTTGTAATACTAGACAAATAAATTGAAGGCAAGATTTATGAAGCAGTGCATGTCTTCCATCTCTTGATTAGTATTCTTTACTTTTTAAACATTTATACTTGTTTATACAGATTCGATGGCAGAACAGTACATTAGAGAACAGATCCTTGGGGTGTTTTTGGGGAGACAGGAAGACTTATTTAACAGTTTCCCACAAATGAGGTTCAAATGACACACGGTTTAAGTTAAACAATTTTTAAATGTTCCTTTTGATTAAATAAAGTCTTGGGTTACAGCGTCCTTCTGTAGAGATCCAGCATACACATATCTAACAGAAATTGTGTATGTGCTTACGTGCATTCAGTGAGCACCACCCATGTGCTGCATTCTGTACACACAGTGTTTGTACGTCTAAACAGCTATACTGAGCATCAGAATATAGACACACAGGCAGCAGGTAGGGAAAAGGACACACAGAAATACACGTGCACACACACACAGGTGTATATCTATATCTATATATCTATCTGTCTCATAGCTCAGGTAGTAGAGAGAGATTCTCTGTCAGCTATTTGCATGCAGAAAGAAAGGCTTTTCTGAACAGTTTCCTTTTCAAACCCTGAAGATGTAACGAGTGGTTTCAGAACAATGGGCTGTGGCCATTTTTAATTTGCATGAGTGTGAATTTTGTGAAGTAATTGTACAATCTCTTCCATTTCTATGTGATCACCAGCTACAGGGAATGTACCTTTTCAGAGAGGTGCTCACACTTCACAAAGAAGCAAGAGTTAAAATTTATGCCATGTACTCCTGAAAAGAAACTTCATTCTTCTGCTCCCTTGCCAGTGCCAAGCATTGAAGTGTAATGCAAAACCCAGCTCTGGATTAAGTTCCCTGGTTTCAGA
>NW_008689850.1:49916-50492 GCF_000695815.1 Acanthisitta chloris | reverse complement strand
CCTGGCCCACAGGAACAAAACACAGCCATTTCAGTGAGTTTGAATTTAACAGCATCTTATTTCCCCTCTCCAACCTTTAAAGTTCACTCCTCTATGTAATAAGGACGTGACACACACACATGTTCTTCAGGGTTATAAAGGGTTTCACCCTCCTGCCACTTGACAGGTGTCAGGAACCACTGATCCCAGAGATTACAGTTACGTTCCAAGCCTAATTATGGACAGTTTTTTTAATGCAATTAATAGATTCATCTGCAGCGCCCTAAGTGTTTTGCTATATACCATGTTAGATAAATTCAAAGAAAGCACATTGGTGACCCTCTAGATGAATGCATTGCTGTATTGACTGTTCACAAGCAATCTCTCTCTCATTAATTAACTCTTACAATGCACTGATTAGTATGTGTGTATGTTTTCTACCAGGCAGAACATCTGTATCACCCTCTGGAGGCCAGCTCACAAATACTAACAGCCAGGATACTACTACAGCTCCTAATTCATGGAATCTTCCATGCAGCTGCATAATCACTGTTCTTTCATAGCAAAAATACCCAGAAATATGTACCCACAACCAAC
>NW_008689850.1:15094-49888 GCF_000695815.1 Acanthisitta chloris | reverse complement strand
AAATTACCTGACATGGCTTACTGAAAACTAGCAAAATTTAAATTAATTATGGGCATTTTTTCAAGCACCCAGGGGGAACTTGGTGTTTGTATCATGGCAAAAGCAATGATCAGCTATCAGTTTAAAGATTGCATTTAATTTCTATTTTCTGGAGCGTCTTTGTCTCCAAATACACTTCCAGTGCAGCCTGGATTACAACGCTCAGAGAAACCTTGCTTTAAAAATAAACACTGAATTTATTAAGGCTATTTGTCTACTTCACCAAAGCCATTATTCAGATTGCATTCACTAATGTGGTCTGAAAACCCTTTTGAAACCTGCAGAAGACAGCACAATGGAAACAGAAATACAATCAGTAGTAGTAATGTTTAAAAAGACACACCTATATTATGCCTTAACAACCAGGATTATATTGAAGAATTGATTATGACAATAACATCAGAGCCATCCTAAACAGCAAAGTCCACACAAAACTTCAGAACAAATACAACCACAGTATGGTCAGGCTGCTGTAAAACCAGATGGAGTGAACAAGTACAGGCTGCAGCTGGACCCAAGCTGACAGGGACATGGTCAACACAAGACTCTGCCAAGTGTATTTGGGGAAAGCAGACAAATTGAGTGTAGAATCTGTTCCCTGGGTCTTAAACAAAACCAGTTGAGAGCAGTTGTGGTCAGAGTTTCATTGGATAAGGACCAGTTTGGCTATTTTTCAGAGAAAAGGCAGTTGGTACCTATGAGGTCAATAAAGAAGAGCTGTGATTTGTTTCTGGAGAGAAGAGAGGTGCACAGTCTGTGGCCTGTGCAGCACAGAGAGGTTTCTGGGGAAGGATTTGGGTGAAGGTATAATGTGCTGTCAAACCAGCATCTCTGTCAGGGCTCTGTGTTCAGCTTTGTGGCTGCAGAGCAATGGGCCCTTCTCCACCCTGAGAGCAAGCAAAACCCCAATCTACACCCAGACCCTGTCAGCGGCAACTCAGCACTGCATCAAACAGCCACGTGCTGCCCAAGGTAAGGAATGGGCAAACCATTTCAAATAAAATAGGAAATGACCTGAACTGTTGCTGTAAACCAATTTTTTTTTTCCAGATTCACAGAAGTTTGAACAGCTTTCTTGTTCTATTTTTCATTTTCTTTCAGAAGAAATGTAAAATTGAGGCCTTGACCACTCAAGGTCATTAAAAATCCCATTAACCTTTTCACAAGGTAGGGCTTAAGTAGGGTTAATTAAGCAATATTGCTTCACAGGGGTCTGAAGAAGCATTTTTCTTCCTAGTTTCAATATATATGCCAGTAGGTTTGCATGTCTCCCACCAATTTTGTTTTAAATTTTGGGTCATATCCCCCACAAAAGAAAAACCCCACAACCACTAAACAAAAATCTGCAGAAAACCATGCAAGACCTCTAATTCACCTGGTTGTAATATGCACCCTGAAATGCATGGGTTCCACATGTCCCACTGAAAATGATACCCACACTTTTAACTGAGACTCAGTGGCCAATAGAATGGTTTATACAGCATGAAAAAATGTTTTGAAAAAAACATTTGTGCACTACAGAAATACTCTTATCACTATAATGAATTAAAGAAAATACTGAGTCATTTTCCACAACCCATAAATAACCATTTACATTTATTCATTGCTGGGTGTTGTAAGCGTTCTCAGAAAAAGAACTCAAAGCAATGATAAATCAGTCATAAAAAGTGAGAGAAATATGATAAACTACATATTAGGCCAGAGAAAAATCTGCCATACAGAGCTTAGAAACTGTCGCCATACAAGAGGAATCTGTGACTTCCATCTGTAAGTGCCTTCAATCATCTTCCTCCACACCCTTCATCAGAACTCCCCATACACATCATTATTCTAGAATTATCAACACATATAGAGAATAATCACCAACCAGAATCACATTTGCAAGGTTCTTCTTTTTAAACATAATCTGAAACAAGGCAAAACTAAACTTTGTTTTTCACAGAAATCCAGAACTGTTTGCAGGCAGAAATTGTGGCAGAGGGATAACATGATCCTCTGTGCTGTCTAGTTCTACTGAATCACACATTGAAGCTGAGCACTGTCTGGGTATTAATTCTCCTGTGTTGCTAAGTCATGGCAAAGCCACCTAAAAGCAGACAGAAAAATAAACTTTTCAGCCTGTATAGTTCAAGAACTTAATCATGTAATTAATTCAATCAGATAGTAGCAAATTTAAAACATAGCTTTTTTTTTTTTTACAGTGAAAAAATAGACTACAGGACTTCCTGACACAAGATATCCCTGCTAACAACTTAGCTAAATTATAAACATTAGACATTTATGTGTCTAGCAAGCACATATAACAGCAAAATATACAAATAATGTTAAAATAAACCACATTTTGTCAGGCACAGATTTATCAGTGAGGTGAAGGGGACTGCATGTCCCACAGCAAACCTTCCTTTTCCTGAAAGACTTGGTATTAAAGACAACTAGAGGATGACAACAACTGCTTCCAGCCCAGCTTTGGATGATCTTTCTCTCACTAACCCTTTTAAATACCCACCTACCACCACTATAGTTCCAGGAGAAATGAGCTGTACATGGATGGTTTGGAAATGGCATGAAAATTCCTTACAAAGTGACTTCAAAATTCCACACCATCTGGTTTGGGTTGTGACTCTGTAAAATGTATTGATACTTGTCAAAGAGAATATACAAATTAAAATCTATTTATCAAAGTATTTGCCAAGTAATCAAAATATTTTAAGTCTTGACTTTGTCCTAGCTTGGATAAAAATAGTTGATTTTAATGACACTTCTTGGTCCACACTGGGAATTTCAAAGCTGGACCTATTCAGCATTTCCTTATTCATCTACAATTGGAAAAAAGGAGAATATAAGAACTATGTAAAAACAACATCCCTAAATTTTCCTAGCTGGTTATAAGGACCTCAGGCCAAATGGTAGTTGAACTCTTACTGAAGATTCAAGACAAAACTTCATCCACTGTTCACCAGGAATCCAACTTCTCCTCCAGAATCTCTACAGGCGTGACTAACTCAACATCTAATAGCAACTGCATGATGTGTTGTATGCAAAAAATCCTCCGTGCCATGCCCAGAGAATTCCAATGGAGAGGTGAGTGATTGGCCCACACCCACAGCCAAATTCAGCCTTATATGCAGAATTACGTATAGTTTTAGCTCCCAAACCCATGTTCATACAACTAGATCACAGTTCACTATGAAATATTACCCGCTAGAACCCATATTTATTGAAAGGGAAGTATGTATTTTCTGCGGGAGTGGGAAATACTTCTTTTTTAGCTGTTAATATTAATTTTATGAGTTCTGTGCCTGAAGATCATTATTAATGTCTTCTTGAGATTTCATTAACACTACCAAAAAAAACCCCCAACAACCCCGCAGAAAGTTTTGGTGCAAAGCTTACTTTAAGTGGGTAAATTCACTGGTTTTCCCTTTTTTTTTTTTTTTTTTTAAAGCCAGAAAGGGTGGACAAAAGACCTATAAAATAAATGCTGAGTGAATAGGACTCTCAAGCTATAGAACTTGTTCTGTGAAAATTCTACTTTGTCTGGCAAACACTATTAAACAGAAATCTATGAACAGCATTTTTTTTTTCCATTTCATGCAGGGGGAAAAAAAGAAATCATATCTGACCCAGTGACTTCGATGACAATGGTAAGAGTCCTACCTTGTACAAAGAGTTATAAAGACAGAATTTTTACTCTTGGGTGGGCATTTTAACATTCCGAGCCATGGAGCTTCACTACTAGACTTGCTGAGATCACTGACTAGAGCTCTGGCTGTTGGCATCAGTGACTCTGGTGTGTCAAAGTAATCCTGACAAGCCCCCATGGGTTTGGTAAGGGGGTTTTTCAGATTAGTTTCTAAATTACACAATACAATTAAGTGTCATCAAAGTGCCACTTTTGGAGACTACTATCGCTGGTCATCTCTATTTTTGAATGCTTTCTGGTATCTGAGTTTCACACGAACTTCATACGATAATTTGGGTCATTTCCAACTGGAATTCCAAACCAGGTGTCAGTGTTGAAGTGCCTGGAGGCTATCAAAATAACTGACTGTGTCACCTTGTCCTCCTAATGATCCTTATATATTTAACATAAACATCATAAAAGCCAGTGCTTGTTCAAGCAGGACCACTACATATGTTTACCTGGGTTTGTTGTTCTAACTTCCACTGACTATAAAAAAATAACTGGAAAGAGGGAAAAAAGTGTTAAATTATGCAACAGGGCATCAAACTATGGATTTGGAAGCCTAAAGCTTGCTGAGGTTTCAAATAAACCCCAGAAGCTACTCTTGGGGGGAGTCATAATGGCACATGCAACCTATTTGGAGACCATTTCTTCTGTTACAGTGCTATGTGGTTGTCATTATAATGATAATATCCAGCATTTATATGGCTATTTACATCTCTTACACGCTGTACCAACAACTAATTAATCCTCACAACACCCTGTAGAGTAGGTAAGTATTATTATCCCCATTTTATAACTAGAGAAATTGAGACAGAGGGGTAAAAGTGACTTGCTGGAAGGCACTCAGCAAGTTAAAGGCAAAACCCAAATGAAAATACAGAGGGTTGCTGGCCCCCAGGCTGGTGCTCTGTCCACTCATTTCCCTCTCAAGAACTGATTTGAGAGTCACTGTTTCAGCAAAGCTTGTTCAAAAAAACCTCTGTACTATCCAGCATGCAGTGCTTTCCATTATGTGCTCCACTCATTTCAGCCATGGCTATGTCAAGCGGTGGAACAGCTTGTCCAGAGAGTTTGTGCAGGCTCCAGCCTTGGAGCTTCTCAAGACCTGACACAAGAAAACTCTGTAAACTCTGTGCAACTCGGTCTGATCTAATAGATGATCTTGCCTTAGGCAGTATGTTGGACTAAATAGACACTCCCCAAGCCTGAATTATCCTATTTTATGAAGCAGATGTGTTCTGTGATGGTTACAAGTTTTCCATCACTTCACTTTTTCCATCTGGATTCTTCTTTCAGGTGCTTTGACCTGCACCTGGCCTTTGGCAGGCAAACCTATATGCAGCACTAGGTCTGCCCCAACATAAAGAAATAAACACAATGGCATCATGTGCCATTTAGCAGTGAACTAAAAAATCAGCATTTTCTGTAAGCTATTTACCTGCTTGTATCCAAATTTAAAATCTTCATCAAATCCAGGCTTTTCCATGAGAGAACACAACAACTATGTCTCCTAGCAGAATCCGATCAAGGAACAGGAAAAACTGAAAATAAGATCTTGAGGATTACTGACAAGATTGCCAAGAGACAGGCTAAGCCTACGGGGTGTTGTCACCTAGATACACGAGTCCACACACCGTATTAGAGAACAGAAAAGTTCTGTCCCTGTGCAGCCCCATCTCTGCCAACAGCACAGGACTCAGGGCCAAATAAGAAATTGGCAATAGCAGTATAAAATGTTCTTGGAAAGATTCTCTGCTTAATGACCCTCCTTGTTGCAGTATCACAGATCATGATCAAAGCTGATGCCCAATCTCCTCAGCAGTAGCTGGTTATTTAGGAGAGCTCAAGCTCCTTCTGTGGGAAAAAAAAGTAAGAGTTTTTGAAAGTGCTGGGTATCCTGTGGTTCCTACTAAAATGAAACTGAGCTGTTTGGGAACTTTTGTTATTTCATTCTGATGCCTAATGGGAACTGTTGGATGCAAAATTGTTTCAGGAATTGAGCCTTAAACATCCTTATCAACTCCCCTGCTCTCCTATAAAAGATTGTTTGTATCCTTTCGCATATACTTCATCAAATAGAGAAAATTACAATACCCTGACTACTTGAAAGTGAAATTAGCAGCCACGTTGTCAAGTGGAAACCAACAGAGGAGGCTACACTAGAGCAAAGAACACCAAAAAGTGTATGCTTTTAGTGATGTATCATGCAGGTTAAAGTCTAATTCCCTGTTGCCTTATTCTGCTGACAGCCACTTACCTTAAGAAAGAAGGGGTTTAAAATATGAAGTTGATGGTGTGGTTATCTTTCACCTGTGGTTGTAGTCCCTCAAGGAGAAAACGAAGATATCAGTAAGTCGTACCTGATGTTACAGCTGTTTTATTCCAAAGCCTGCCCCACATACCTACCTACACCCGGACAGACTATTTTGTACTAAACTGTATTGCGTAAAGAGAAAGCAGATCCCAACAAAATCCAAGAGGAGCATCTCAAAGACATGAATTTGTACAAAACCTTTTTTCTCCTACTTCTCTTTCTCTGTGCTTTTTCAGGAGTGAAGCCAAAGGCTAACCTGTATTTAATATTCTTGGAAGTCACATTTAAAAACATTTAAAAATAAACTTGTATTCAGCCAGCCAGGGCTGTCTGTGAGACAGTGGTGGAAAACAAGGCTCCCATGTGCTCTGTGTGAGGGTCACTGTTTAACCAATGCCCTCAGAATGGCTCTGCTCACCTGGCTCCTGAACAGCCCCCTGCAGTGCTGCACCACACAGATATGCAGGACAAGAAAATGCCTAGGCTTATAGAAGTGGCGAAGTTAGTTTAGTAGCAGAGTATTTTCAGGTTCAGAAAAAAAGAGCAGCTTGATAACATCAATACCCTTTTAAAACACTAAATATATACATATATATATACATACATACAGCTCATATACATCAGTGTCCACAGGGATCACATTTGTGATTACAGACAGCAATACAGACAAAGCTACTATGGTTAAACCCTTTGTGAGAGTTATTAAGCTGTTGACAATATGAGAATCAGATGAATTTACCACTGGTTCAGTAATTGTCTTTCATATATGAGCAACCCCCTACATACAACTTTTATGATTCATCATATTTATTTTTTGTTTCCTCAAGCAACATCTTTTATTAGTTGCACACTCACTACAGAAATTTAATTTCTGCAAGAGAACAACAAAGCAGTTTATTATTATTGAGAATCTGGTACAACACAGAGTGAAATAAAATCTATAAGGCATTAAAATGACAGATTAGGCAAGAGCTATATTCATTTACAAGTGTTAGAACATCATGTTAATGCCTCACAAGCACAACATAAAATGAAAATCAACTCTTTCATGCTGCTTTACTAATACTGCAAAGCTCCACGGAGCACAAACAGTAGTCCCTGTTAAAGAGGCACTGTCCTTTTGTAGTTTTTACATACAGCAGGTTTATCATTAACACTTGACAGAAAACTCTCTTCCAGTCCATACTAGCCATAAACTTTACATCTTTACCACTTATGGATTTAATGATGATTATTACTGATCTTTGCTAGACTGAGTGTATTAAGTATATGGCTGTCCCTTAATGAAATTTCAAAATTTGTGCACAAAACCTCTTTGGTTCAAAAATGTTCATTAGGAAAGTGTTCTATTAAAAACTTTGCTTTTCACAGACACTACAAGGCCACCATAGCCAGATTTACATTCATATTGAAATTTTACTGCAGCTTTATTTACTATCAAAATCTCCAAACATAAAGTGACAGGACATGCAAATAGGAAGAGCTGAAATATTCACTTCACTCACACCAATTCAATCACTAGCAAACGCATTTGATGGTGTTTGTGTTCTTTTGATCATATTCTATGTTATTAATGTCTTGCTTTTCTTGGACATATCACCATTCTTTCCCCATTCTTTTTGTTTAGACTCATACCTTATCATAGCTGAAAAGTTGGAAAATGATACACTGCTTTGAATATGATATTATTTGTTCGAATTGGCACATGTTTTATAGAAAGGAAATCAGTGGATTTTGTTTAATAACAACCGTGTATACAACGTGTTCTAATCTGTTCCTCAATACATTCTTAAGGATTTTGTAATACATTCTAGCGATGTTTATACTCAAAAGGATACCTGTCACTCCTACAGAAAATGGGGCTATAGCAGCACCAAATTCAATATAGCATGAAAAAATTTTAATGGGCTGGATAAACATTTTCATATTTAGTCTGTGCTGAATGCCAGATGGCTGTGACTACCTTGCTGTGATCACCAAAGCTGCCACAAGTATGTCATGCCTACCTATACCTGTAACTTTTGAATCAAGACAACTTTTGGCCAGGTGAAGAGGATCACAGGACAGGCCTGTGCAGATGAACATCAGACCATCGTAAGTGAGAGGAGGCTCTGCCACCTGGGAAGTGATATTAGGAAGGAGGAACAGTCACACTATTTTTTCTCCACAAGGAGATATTAGGTATTTAATTTCCAATTCTTGTTCCATTACTTTGTGTTCCAGCCATAACAGGAATATAGCATAAGGAACAATAGCATATATAACAACATACTAGTAGCACTTTAAATTATGCATCTAAACAAAATAAATTGTAAATAAATCCAATGCTGAAGCACAACTAGCCTCCTTCTGAAAAATGTTGCAAGAAAATGAACATCACAGACACTCTACTTCATTAAGGATTAACACTTTTTGTGTAACATCCCTTGGAGATACAAATTGCAAACTTTCTGATCTGGCAAATTCACTAATTCCTAAGCAAGCCAGAAGCAATCCAGTACACTGTGATGCTGAATAAATCTGTAAATTGCCTCCATCACAGAGGGTTGATCTTTACCCCACTTATTGTAGACTATCCTTTGATGAGATTATAAATAATAAAAAATAGGTACAACAAAGCAGCTCAAGCTCTAAAAGCACTACTGAGAATCCCTAAAGCCAGGTGCTCCCATAAACACATGGAGAAGGGAGGGAGATCCCTTCTTACATGACACATAAATATAAACTCCCAAAGCTGCCAAAAGAAAAGTTGATATTCAGAAGAAACAACCAATGATGGATATACACTTAAATATTTAACCACAAAGAAAGTGAATGACAATAGAAAATCCTAAAAATCATCAAGAAATAATGAACAGTGCTTTCCCCAAAGGCATAACTGGAACTTTTAACAGGATTTCCCCTCTCTCTTCTGTGCAACTTTTGAAAATGTCCTGTCCTCATCTCACTTGAAGGATGAGTGACAGCTGGGTGAGAATTCTCTGCAGGAACACTAATCTCATATGCTTGTGTACTGCAGTAATAATGACACCACACCAAACTGTATTCTTTGTAAACCTGAAAAATTATATCCTCCAGCAAAAAGTTCTTCTTTTGCATATACTGTTTCCCTTCCAACTCATTCAGTTTTAAATCAGTATAAAATTCATCTTACTGACTCCTCTGAAACACTATCACTAGATTCAGTGTAAACATCAAATAAAAAAGAAAAATAAATCATGATGTGAGTTGCCCCAGCTCTAGGCGTGTAGGCACCTCCATCTCTGTACCTTCTTGAACCACAGAATGCAATGATGTTCTGAAATGCTTTACTCACACTGTATGTTATTTAACTTTCTTTCTACACACCATCTGAACTCAAACTATGATTATCAGCACAGCATTTTTTTTCCATCAATCCTTAACTAAGGGTGTAGGTTCATCTCCCTTATGGCAAACACTCCTCCCCTGCAAACTCAAGTCCAAACTTGACACCTTAAAGTGCCCTGTTTCTGGACAAAAGTATTTATCAGGCCACTTTTCACCTGACCTATTTTACATTACCTGCTTTGTGATGAGGCAATGGTTCACAATGGACTACAAGGGGCCTAATTAGTCCCACAAACAGCCACAAGGCAGATACTTGTATTTTGTCGGCTCAGTCTCACTGATTTACCCTTTACTGCCCATGAGTTTCTGTTTGAGTTTTAATCCTGCAACAAAAAGAATTCAAGAAGGTTTCTAACTATTTGAGCAGTGAGTATTTTGAGACTGCTGATTCATATCATTAGCTGATATCCTTCAAAAGCACTGCAGAAATCACTGCAAAATCTGAGCACCAGATGTTTTGACATTCTATACATCCCAGGCACCATTATTACTTTTTAAAGATGGAATAATTAAATTATCTCCCCTATTAAAATGTAATTTAAAAAACTTAAGAAATAGGGCTTGATAAGGAAGAGGTTTGGATTTTTCCAGTAGAGATGTTCTTAAAGATAGACTGATAAAGTTCTGCATAAGAAATTAAGAGTATAGAATAAAAAATTAAAAAAATAAAACAAACGGAGTGGGCATGGAATGAATTTCACCAGCTTTTAGGTTCAGAATATCATTCCACAATTTCATTTTACATGTAATTGCAAAGGAGGGGAGCAAGTCTGAAGCCTGAAATGGAACATGCACCTATACTTTTTTCTCCCTGCTATGCCCTGTTTTGCAGTCAATGTTAAAGTGTTACAGGACAGTGTTACAAGGATTTTGAGTTTCTTTTTCTAAACAAAACAATTCATTCAATACATGTGTATTACATTCATATAAAATATGACACAAGCTGCAACAGCATTCCAGTTCTGTGGATCCTGTTATTTCAACGAACTAGTAGCAATACAGTGTCTGAGAATCAAGGCAGGCAAAAATGCAGAAATACTGCTCCAGCCCAGAAAAAAATATATATATTTATATGGAGATAAAGAAACAGCACCATAAGGCAAGTGCACTATTTTGGATGACACTGACATGTAAACTGCTGGGAATAAAAGGCAGTATAAAAATAGGGCAGCCCTGCAAAGGAAGGTTATTTCTTCAAGGAAAAGGAAAACCTGGGAAAAGATCATACCTTGCCAACATGCTGTTGTCTCTCAAATCCGGTCATTTGTTCACAGACTCTTTTAAGGAAAAGTTCACAAGTGCTCTGGTGAAGAGCACAGATCTGTATAAGCATGTTTATTCAACAGGCAAGAACCATCTGAACTGCAGTTTACTTGATACACCAAAGGACTGATAAATATTCAATCTATAATATAAAGATACATTTTACTGCTGTTTGTGTTTCTTAAAATTATTTGAAAATGATTGCTTAATTCTAACCTGTTACTACTGATGATTTTTCAAAATGAGAACTTCCAACCATGGTATTGCTTCACTCTTACCTTTACCTTAAGGACTGCAGGTGTCAGTGCCTTCCTTTAAACTACTTATCCCACATACAAGTTTTTGATACCAACATCCTGCTGAGGAGATACCAGGAATGGGGTATCTGTATGAAACTTGTCAACCTGCCATGAACCAGTTTTTGTCCCAGTTGCTGTCCACCAGTTCACCATGTAAAAAAGAAGGGAAGGCACTGCAGGTTAGAACCAAGTCCAAAATGTGACAAAGGCAGGTAGTGTAGCAGACTGAAGCTTTTGGTTTGTTCTTGTTTTAAGAGATGTTAGTCACATATGCAGCAAGTTCTTTTACAAGGTGCTTCCCTTTGATAACACACACTTGTCACACAGATGGAAATGAAAGGTACCCATAACTAGCTCTCCTATTGACTCCCTACGTAATCAGAGAGAATGAAAACCAAGAAAGTGACATCAAATTTATTATTTGTACTAGTAACAGATATTAAGAGGTATTTTCTCAAGCTGGAAGCTGAAGGTGCTTTAAAGTGCCTAGCAAGTGGTGCAAGTTGTACAGCAGAAAAAGGGCAATTGGATAGGCAGCAGAATCCTCTCTTGGCCAGTTTGATTGCTTTGGGACTAGAACCTTAGGAGTCCTATTGTGTCTGAGAAGAACTCAGCAAGAAAAGACAAAGAGGGAGGTCTCCATGAGTAGGTAGAGAGAATGAGATTCTGGGAAGCTAATAGTGAAACAAAGGCAGGAGCTAACTGCACAAAACCCTCAAACTCTGCTAAAGGAATCTGTAAGGAAAGATGCAGCATGGCTTGTAAAACTGACCCATGGAGTCATTTTGGAAAATTTTATGTGTGTGTAAAGCCAAGATAAAAGTATGGCTGAGGACAAGTTAATCCTGAAAGACTTAGAGACTCTCAACTTAGAAAGGTGTTTAATAAGGGACAACCTATTCATTACACCATGGACAGGGCTATTTGGTAATGCATCTGCTTCTTCCTGTTGTGGGCTTCTTAAGGCACTGTGATGCTCTTTCTTGTCAAGGTATTTCTGCTTTCTGATCCAGCAAAGATAACCCTGTCACCCATCTTGTTTGAAAACCCTGAAAGGGACAGTTGCCATATTATCAGCAGCATGGCATTCCCCACACTTTGAGCAATTCCTTCCCTTTCCTAGCCCTGGGAAGAAATGGATGCCTGGATGAAAGAAAGGCACTAAGTTAAAGTTCAATCTAGTATAAGAATATTACGCCTACTGTCAAAAGGAAATTTCTAAGATCGTGCCAGCACCCATAACTGCTCCACTACCTACAGCCAGAGATCTGTCTATTGTCATAACTATCTGCAATCTCCAAAACTCAGCAGATGTATGTGCACTGACAGGCATCCCAGCAAGCAAAATGGACAGTGGCAAACTGCTGCCATCTCTAAGTTTGTCAAATGCACTCTTCCTTCCCCTTTTGTTGTGTCTTCTCATCCACATTTTCCTTAATTCTAAGTCCTATTAGCTATTGCATTCCCAAATTGTAATCCAATAAGAAAACAGGTAGGAGCTTCATCTCAGTGGAGGAAGGTTGTCCATCAGGTGAGCAAAGCCCAACTTTACTTCCTTTACCTCCTGCCTACATTTTCCACCCTTCTATAACCGGGTAAACAAGGGTCCACTGGGACTGTGGTTCAAAAAAACTCAGGGACTGCCTCTGCCTGGTACACAATGAGCAGCACCTCAAGACTGAGCCTCAAGCGCCAACACAAGAACCCTCAGTTAGATGGAACTAACCTCTCCACGTAACGATCAGCCTCTAAGGTCTGCTAATAACAGACAAGAATGACAGTTGCAAGTTCCCTGGATGGCTACACTAAAAACTGTTTTCTCCTCAGTGACCAGTAGAAGTGTCTACTTCCAAAGGAGCTTCAGACTTGCTTAAAACCCACCAGTTAAACCAGGGTAAAGGAATGACAATTCTGTCAGCTGCATCTGTGGTGACTGTTCATCCACAAAAGTCCGGGTGCTCTTGTACCAGCACAGCATAAAGCACCACCCCAGCTTCTTTGGAATTCTCTTTGCCACAGCACACAATGCTCAATTCCCATTTTGCAACAGGAAAAAAAAGAAGCTCATAGTAATACAAGAAAAAAACATTTTTGGGGGGTCTGTAGTAGAAATTACATTATTGCTCCTGCTAAATGTAGGATTTCCATCAGTGGCAAAACAGATCTATTTGGAACTTTGGCTGATGCTAATAACTTCATAGATCAATGTACGGTTTAATTGATGGAACAGATGGAAGACACAGACTCTGCAACATTAAAGAGTTATACTTAATGCATTGGAATAACTGTGACTTGGTTTTAAAATGTTCTCCTAATTGTCTGGATGGTTTAACAGTGGCATGAATTCTGGTGGATATTTCCACTCATACTGATTTACAAGCTTATAATATGATTTTGTAAAATTGACGATATCTGATTTTCTTAGTGGGGAAAAACATATGAATTAACAAAAAAAAAGTTTTAGAAAGCTATTCCTCATAGGAGAGACCTTTGCATAACAAAGGCCAGGGCAATACAGTTGTCAGGTCAACAAAGCACTGAAGTACATGTTTAAGTCCTCCCTGCTCACTAAGGAATCTGAATATACATTTAGATCATTTGATGAAACTGAGTGGTTTGCATGGGGTTTCTACACTCCAGAGCAGTACCCTGAGCAAAAGACCAAGATCTTCCAAAATCAATGATAAATGTATCTTAAAAATGCATTTTAGCTTGGGATTCCTGTGCACCTTTAATTACATGTGATTATTTATATACAAGAGGATGCTGAATTTGTTGATAAACCAAGATTTCTCTTCAAGGCTGCTTGACCCTGAGGTTTTCTTGAAAAATTATCCTTTTCAGCATCACACAATAAATGCTAATTTGATAATGATCTCTCTCATTTATATCGGTATAGACAGACACAGCTGGACCAGGCCTTACTGGTCTCTCTTTGAAGACATACCAATAATTCTTATAAAGTGACTGGGGCAGGAATGAGAGTGGCAGAGGGGATATTGCATGTTGAAAAATAATATTAATCTACTCTAATTTGTTATTATACTACTTTCAAGTTAAAAAGTCAACACACCTATTCTGATTTCTTTCCCCTTACGTTACTGTAAATTACAACATTTACTACGGAAAAGAAAATAAGGACTAGGAAATGAATACATGCTGGATTGTATCTCCTGGACAAGGCTAAAAACATGCAAGTTGTCCACTGGCTGGAATGGCCTCAAAGAACCTCAAACAACTCAGAAAATACTCACCCACCTGCACCAGCTCCTCTTATGTTCCCTGTAGTATTCTATTTTTGTGATGTACTGGCCAGTCTAAAAGAGCAGCCAAGGCTTGGCTTCTCCCTGTGCTGTTAATTGATTTCCTACAGGATAAGTCAACACCACCTTCGTCTCCTTATCCCAGACTTCGACTCTTGTTAACAATCCAACAGGAGGGTTTCCATAGTCTATACTATTACATAACATCAGATCAGTCCCAGTCTACTCTTATCTCTTTAAACATCTGTCTTGTAAATAGCACAAATAGGCTGACATAAAATGCTCTAAAAGGGCAGGCTTAAAAGACTCCAGTCCTCCCTGGTCATATTTTAAGGGGCATCAGTTGTCCAAAACCCACCTAACTCCCACTGATTCCAAGTACACTGAGATGCCTCTGCATTTTAAAATCCCATTCAGCATCTTTTGCATCTCTAGGAGCACAAACACCCAGAAAATCTACCCAGTGCCTGAGGCACCGAGTGGACACTCAGTGTGGCATTTGTTCTCAGCACAATTAGAGTTATTACAATTACAATTACTGAATGTGAAAAGAAGCGCTAAGCTATCCTTTTCCCTTTACAAACATCCCTACAAGGAATAGCTCTGGGCACAAAGAGGGTGTCTGTACCAAGCTGATTCCCATCTTAGACTTTAGCACAAGGTGACTCTGTACCCAGTAAAACCCAGTCTGGTTTTGTACAGAAGGGAACAATTAAGAGAAGATACAAAACTACTCTCTTAACAATACATCTGTGGTTAACTACTAGCAAATTATTCAGTAACTGGATAATTCAGAGAAAGGAATAAGCAGGACAAATGTCTCTGCAAATATGCTTCAAAGCCCTTCACCACATACCTCTGACACCTTGTTATGCCTCAGCCCAGTCCATCAGGTTTTTGTCTTATTTTCAATAAGCAAATGGCCATCCACCCTTTGCCCTAGTAGCAATGGTAATTCAAAATAAAAGGGGGACACACACCCCCACTCACATTAACATTCATCTGTCCTTGATTATGCAGGTAAAGTTGTTTTATGGGTTGTCAATAGAGAATACAGCCAAACCCCCTCCCTGCATGGCTTCAAACAGAACATACACCCTGGTGTAAATTGTGGCTTTTCCATTTGATATGAAATTCAATGGGCTTTTCATTTTCAGGATAAACCTAAACTAGTTCAAGTCAGCGTGTGGAGGTGCCTCTGCTATGAAACAGCAGTTTGCATTAAAATTACATTATATTGTTTTGACATGTCTGAAGCAAAGGTTAAAATCATCTTTTTGCTGGACATTGTTTCTGTAATACTGTCCCGCTGCAAAGCCGCAATACGAACAAGCCCAGGATGATGTGAAATATTTCTGATACAAATTTTATTTTTATGTGAAACTATTCAAATGCTGCTGTACAACATGAACTACCTGAACCAAATCAAATCCTCAGGTCAATTCCTTCTTCCAAGTGCTCCTTAGATAACAAAGTCTTGTTCTGCGAATCTGTTCAATATATTAAAGTTGATTCACTCGGACAGTGTGTAAGATATAATACATTAATCTGGGCCATTTCAATTTCTGAGGCTGGGACTATAAAACTGGTGTGCTGCATATCTAATTTTTTTTGAATACCTGATTTATGCATCCCTCTGATGCATAGTGTCGATGGTATGGTGGATGCGGCTGCTGCATTAACAACGGGCTGCATCAGCACTCAAATCTTATCTTGTTAAATCAGACAAATGTAGCTCAATGAAAAGGAAGGAATAAATGCCTAGGATGGTTGAAAGGAGTGAATTTTAATCCTGTTTGTTAGGGGACTTTCATGGTGGGGGCTGAGTGACTGAGGCAGGAATGTCCACCAAGAGCTTATGGGACTATGAATTATTATATGCTTATACATACAACTCCACATGCAGGATATACAAAGACACAGTTTTTCATTTTATTTCTACACAGACAGGTAAACATCCACACACTGACATTTATCCATATACAAACACACACATGTTTAAAATTGGAGAAATAAATGCCTTTTAGGAAAAGCAGGTCTATATTTACAAAGTGTATATTTCCATCTCTTTCGGATTCAAGAACAACCATAATTGCTTCTTTGTATATAATTTATCACTTTATGCAGGGGAAACAAAAGTTATCACATGGACTAAGTATCCAGGAATAGATTAGATTTTCAGAGTAATTATATATGTTTATATGATTTTGTGGCGAGATGGAGTACTGCCGTCGCTCTATACACAGTCAATATTAATTCTCAAGGAAAGAAAATGTTCCTGTGTTTGCACAATCAACGAGACCTTTAGAAATAAGCTTTCTGCCAGCCAAGGAAAAGTTTCAATGGCACACACCTTGCAGACTCAGCCTGGGTATTTACAATAAATGGAAGGTATTGTTGGAATTAATTCTTAGGGAAGACCCTGAATCACTCATCTGTAATTTGAATTCCCTTCTCTAGTAAATTCTTGTATTTTATCCTCAAACCATAAGTTGGCAAAGAACCTTAAGTGATCTACAAAAATGTACTTGGGACCAGGCAAGAATCACAAAGCTCTTGCACAAGGCTCTGACCAAGGCAGTACCAAAAGCATAAAGCAGTAGTATATGCAAAGCCAAGTTATATTTGGAATTATTTAATAGGCTCAAAGGTGAAATTTCATGCCCAGTAAAACACTGGAAATATATTATTTAATCAGGCATCGTTTCAGCCCTTATTTCTCTCCACGATGACTAATTATAAAACAAAAAAAAACATTGCAAGGAGAAGATCCCATCTCTGCGGCCACTTCCCCTGTGTGCTACTCTACAAGGTCACAGTTCTTTTTTTCGTTACGATGTCACAAACAATATTACTGTTCGTAAGGATGTAGCACTAACCAGGAGGAGGACTGAAAAGAGCCTGTTGTGCTCAAATACCACATGTAACACCTCCTATATATGAAAAAGGCCTGGGACTAAATCCTTGAAAAGAAAAGGACCTATTTGAATGCTGTGTTTCATTTCCCTTTTGACTGAACATGAAAGCTCATCTTTAAATTCATGAAATACAAACATTTTAGAGTTCGTATCTTGAGTTAACTTAACCCAGCCTTAAAAAAAAAAACAGTAGTAAAGAGTAGCAGTGATGGAGGCCCAGACATGACAGAGACAATTCATTATAGACCTTTTTGATCCAATTATCCAGGAGAGGTTGGGATATGCAGCCCAAATATGTGCAGAGTAATGAAAGAGAATACAAATAAAGGCTACATTCTCACATTTCCTAAAAGTTACAATGGCTTCCCTATATCCCATGCATATTAACAAGTGTGCAGATCAATTCAAAGCCTTATTCCTGTTTAGAGAACAAAGGGAAACCCCCACACACTTTTATACCGACAATTCCAAATTTAACTAAAAAAATAGGAGCTAATGGCTCTGACTGCTTTGGAGAACTGTGCTGCGAAGAGGGAAGGTTTCACTTCTTCACTAGCCTGGTGAGCACTCCAGTTTGGAAAGCCAGAAGAGGTCTTCCAGGGGAAGACAGGAAAAGCTTATTGTGTATATTTTAGTTATTATATCCTGCCACACAGTGCTACAGAGTGACAGCATTCCACAGATGACATGCCTTAAGTCTTGTTGGTGGCTGCCATACCCAACTACTCTTGCCCTCAGCTGAGAGCCCTGCTCAGGAGAAGCAGCAGAGAGACAAATAAAATGGCCAAACCTTGGGGAAAATACAGCTAAAATGAGCAAATCAAGATAATTGTGCTAATTATCATAATGAAGGAAAGATTTTGTGTTTGCATGAAGACTCCCCCTCCCCCATCACGTGCATGATGCTGCGTATGCATTCAGGATAAATGAGTTCCAGGCCTCGCTAGATGCTTGAATTTCTGTCAAAGTGGCTCCATTACATATGTGTCCCCCAGGGTCAGACTGCATTAGCTGACTCCTTTATTCCATACATGATGGACTAAGGAGTCGGCAGTGTGTTCCAAAAATGCATTCCTAACGGGTATTTTCAGTGTCTGCAGGAACTTCCGCTCAGTTTAAAGTGGCCTGTGGGTTTTTGCCTTCTTTTCCTTTTTTTTGTTATGCTTCTACTGGTAGAAAAATAAACCCCAAAATGTCTTTAAGGTCATGGAACAGTGACCTCATTGGCTGGGCTAATTTGATTGTGCCAGAACAATAGCACTGTACTCCTCTGCCAGCCAAGTGCATGCTAATTATGCGATTTGCCCTTGATAAGACCTTGGTGGGTCATTCAGCAGTTGTGATCTGTCACTGACTTCTAATCATGTATTATCGTCTGGGTGAGTCAGAATGGTACCCTAAGCTTTCTGTCTTTACAGCAATGTGGCACTCTAATTACCTTATGCCAAGTGGATATGCAGAGACTGAATTAAGTGATCACTGTGATTGCCTTCAAAATCTTCTCTTTATCCTTTGTGTTGCTTCTCTGCAATTTACATTTTAAGATGCCGAGAAGCTTTTGGTGAGACTGAAAATGCCACTCTAAAACAATAATGATTTTTTAATTTTAAAAAATGCATAATACCAATTCCTAACAGTGTTTAAATGCCGCTAAACAATATACCTCGATAAGACTCTCTCAGTAAACTTGTTGGAAATTATAAGACATCCTTTCCCTTTTAATCTGCAACTGAAAGGGAAACAAAAGGAAAGAAGCCTAATCTCTTCCGAAAGTTTTAACAATTCAGAATTGCTGTTTAATATGCAAAATTAATTATAAAGTGCTTTTGCACATTAATTATGCCTGTGAAATATACACGTTGATATAACAAATACTATAGACCAAATGTAAAGCTTGAAAAGCTTCATCGCTGTTTGTTCATCATGTTCGTTAGTAACAGTAAAGATGGGTTGGTTGACCCCATGAGTCTTACAAATTCAGGCACAAATTCCTCACCTATTGGTTAAGGCATTTGGTGGCAATTCAAGGAATCTATGAAAATGCTCTGTATTTTACCCAGGACTTTAAAAATCAGTTAGAGCTGCACTGTACTTCTCCATTGTTGCATAGCAACTCTCAAAAACTACAAAGCAATCTGCTATGGTAAACCAGTCGTATTAACATCTGTATTTGCCCAAAGAATGATCTAATGCCTTTTGCAACAAAAATGTGGCAACATGTCTGTAGGTTAAACAAATAAAGTAATGATTTATAAAATTTGATAAGATACATTTGTCTGAATCATCCTTGAAAATATGAACTCTGAAGTGCTACTTGAAAGTTGTCATAAAACAGACAAAAAACCTCTCACAATGCTAAATTTATTGTACCACTAACAGAAAATAAGGATTTTCAAAGCTTTTCTGTATTGTATGTCAATATTGCAGTATAATTTTTTTTATAGAAACAAACTGGGGGGGGGAAAAAAGTCAATAAAAACCATAAAGGACAATTGAGAAAAAATTGCAAGCCTTATTTTCCTTGAATCACGTGATGCCCAAGCAGCATTATTTGCTGAAACCCTGGTTTGTTTGGGGGTGGGAGGGAAGGAGAGAGAAAAAGAGACAGAGGCAGAGCGCCTAGAAATAAGATGCAGTCCCTGGGTGGCAAAACAAAAGAGCCCAAGGAAAAAAAAAAAGCTGTAGAAAGTTGACACAGTCAAGAATAATGGCTAAATCTATCAAGTTTGATCAGGTCTGCTATAATGAAGTGGAGCTTCATATTCCAAGCAGGGACAATGAAGACAGAAGTCAGGCTCTAGAAATGTGCTGCTCACTTTGTGCTTGGAATATGCAGCAGCCAGCAGGGAGCCACAAGATAATTACACAGTATTTGTGTGGTTCCAGGGAGCTTCCTGCGCAGGTTGAATGCCCGCGCTATATTAAAAGGCAGCACAGTGAAATGTTTTTAATGAATATTTTTGTCAGGGAAAGAAAAGGCATTTGAATGATTTTTGTGCATGCAGGGAAGGAGAGGTGGAACATCACTGTCAAAATACAGGTACTTTTATTTATATTTATTCCATTATTTACAGTTTCAAGAGCCTGATGTCCCTTCAATAATACAAATCACAACACTAGGTTAATGTTATTTAGGGCTAATCGCGCTAACAGTCCCCTAACTAATGTCTGCTGTTAGTGTGTTTCGCTGAAATCCGGCATCAAACTGGCTTGAAACTACTTTTATTTTTATTTCCAGTAGGAGCTGAAATATTTAGACACATTTAATCAGAAAACTCAAAGAAGTAACACAGATGTTGATACTTACTACTCAGTAGCCCTTGGCAGTGATAGATCTAAACCACAAGAATACATTATTCCAGCACTCTGTAATTCTCACCTAACAGATGTGAGTAATCCACTGAATTAAAAACCCCAGACATGAGACTCATATATGCTCGTTTTGCAGTGCGAGCCGTCGCATTGATCAAAACCTACACTTTGGTAAAAAAGTTCATTTGAGAGGCTTTTTGCTGGTCCAGATTTCGATATTATCTACACCTAAGCAAGCCCCTGTTTTGCTTACAGTTGAGTCACTTGTGGTACGCACAGACCAAAACAATTTGCTGGTCTGTGCTGCTGAGTATCCTTCTGCAAGATTAAATACGGCCCTTCAGATTCCACAGTGTTTCCCTCCACAAGAAATACAGGTACGAACATTTGCTTCCTGCTCCAGATCCCTGACTGCAGCACACAAGGATTTTGTGCTAAAAATCAATTTTTAAACAAATAACATGGTCAGTTTTATAATTAAACTGTGATTCGATAGAGAGGAACTCCCTGGCTGAGAAAGGAGGCCCAGGAACCCTCCGGCTGCCACCTGGGATCAGTGTGGTTTCTCTGCCTGCGCTGCCCCATCTCCCTCCCACCCAAAATGTGTGCCTAGATTGAGGGGACTGATCACCAGATACCACACAATAAAGCCAAAAGGTTTTGTTTCTCTCTAGGGATTTTCTTAGACATGGAGGGGGGGAAAAAAAAAGAAAAAAAAGAGAGAGAATAATTTCTGGACAACTTGGAAATAAGGAATGCAATTAAAAGGAATCACTTCTTTGGTGATGACACTTCAGGTAACCCACTGCAGCAGGAGACACAAAGAGTTTCTTTACATCATCACAGATAGAGACAACTTTCACCCTTCTACATTTTTAACTCTGTGCTTACAAAAAGAATAGTGAATATTTGTGATAATAGTCCTGCAAAAACCACAATGATGTAGGAAGATGTGCCACCTGAATTCGGTTACTGAAGAAAACAACCTCAAAGGTCAATACAATGTAGCCAAAGGGGGATTTGTTTTGTTTTGTTGGTTTTTTTAAGGTGCACTAGCAAAATGTTGAGTACTTCTGATACTGAAACCGATTTTAAAATTTTAAGTACCTATGAAGAAAGATTGAAGCATCCTGTCATAGAATAACTATGGCCACAAATCAATCCCCAGTGTAATTCCAGTTATTTCCTGTTTGCTACTGGATTCAAATGCATCTAACCTGGTTTGGGTGATTTTTAAAATTTTCTTAAAAAAAAAAACCCAAACAACAACAACAAAAAACAACTTACATTCCAAGTTGCAAAAATTATTCCTCAGAAATTCTTTTATTTTCAATTCAAATATTTGGTTTTGGATACTTTTAATCTTTTTAAGAGATCTCAATTAAATTTCCTTAGACCACTGAGCAATCTCATTTCACCCTTGCTACCTGCAGGGACTGATTCTGCACCTTTAAACAGGAGGTTCACCACAGGCAGGAACAAATCCTGATGCAAAAGGGAATAAAAGAGTTTCACATATGTAACCCCTCCTCCCTTTTGTTTGCATTCCTATTTTAGCAACACACAGTGGTATGATTTCTGCCATGATCAAAGGACTATGCTGGAAACACCTCTTTCAGAATGATCAGTACTATATTTTTGCCAAGGAACTGAATACGACTTCTGCTCCACTCTTTGTCTACAGCAGCTCTAATTTAAAAGGAAATCTTTCAATTACCAGATGAAGAGGTAAACAGCTGTCACATTCGGAGCCCATGTAAGCATTAAAACCTACATTTCATACCCCTGAGCAAAAGAATCCAGAAGAACTTCCTCTGCTGCAAAGAAGGCAATGGGAGCTAAGTGATAGTTTTCGTTTTATTTTTGGCAAGTTAGTAAAAAAATTTTGCAGCTCTAAAGGCTTCGGCCCATCTCTTAAATGGAGGGGAAGACAATAACTATTCCTTTGGACCTCTGGCTCTTGGAGGTTGCCTTTTGTGATTACAGCGAATAGTTGCAACTAATCAACCACAACAACTCATGTTTGCCCAGTTTCAAATAGTTCACTCCACCAAATATGTTTTTAACTAAAATATCTAAGATTACACCTTAACACTTACTTGTCACAGACTGAGCTTTCATACACCCACCACAGCACTCAGAGCCTGTGCTCTGTGTATGCAGTTCATTTTTGTTTCATTGTTGTTATAAATAAGCTGAAAGATGAATAACCTCATTGGGTCAGATTCTCGTTCTTGTTACGCCTGTCCATTTAATTCCATGTAAGCCAGTGCATTACACCAGATTTACAGGACTCTGAGTGACAACAGGATTCACTCGGGGCAACGGAATCCACTTGGGTTTACACAAGTTTAAGCGAGAGCAGAATTTAGCCTCTAAAACATAAAAGAAATCTTAATACCATCATTGCTGTACACACTCTTCCCTTGCAGCAGCCACATAAACTGGTTAATGTATGCAGAGTTTCTTTTTGCATCTGTATATTAAACAATTATTTTGCCAATATTTATATGCCCATATCCCTGGGTACAAGCGGAGCCAGGGATATCAACCACAGCTGTTGCACGAGATGAGCTTTGTATCAAAGGAAAAAAGGCTCCTCTCCATCTCACATGCTTTATTTTATTCAACCAGCTCTTTTTCACATTGTTATATCCAGTGAATATAGCACGGTTGGATTCAGAAGAGAACCTTAAGCGTTATCATAATGCTTAGAAGCAATGGCTTCACACTGTATAATCTATCAAAGGTGTCAGATTTACAAAATGCAGATTTTCTGTCAAATTTGGGCACTATAAGCACTGTATCTTTTCACTAAGGTGCTGACTGCTGTTTTAATGAGGCCCTTTGGTGGCTGTAAAAAACTGAAAGGAGAGGATTATAGGGGTTACCCTAGGTATTGTCTATTTGTCTTACAAATTTCACACTAACTACCAATTACATCGCCATAAACCTTTTGGCTACTTCAAGCTATATGCCATATAATACATAAAAAATACGCTATGTTAACCTCTTCCATATTATACGAGTAACTACAGCCACTGATGCAAGTAACATATCTAATGAAGCCAATAATGAGCCTCTTTAAAAGTAGTCTTGTTATAGGAATAATATTAGAGCAGTTCAGTTAAAGGCTAAGGTCCATTATGGAACGCTTCCTATGTTCTCCGGTCCCAGGTCTGAAAAGATGCTGACACGCTAATTCTGGCTCAAGAAGGGCATTAATCTCACAACCTTCTACTTGTCATGCTTAATGGGACATCCTGCCTAGGTGAAATGAACCTGATGTATTCAGGTAAACATAATTTAATAAGGGAGGAAAAAATAAAGAAATAGCCGGGGTCTAACATAACAGCAAGGGGAATATTTACAATTTATTTATATTTCAGTGGAGAGGATTGTTAACATTTCACTGAGAAGAAAGGGAGGTAGGAAAAGGGCAAATAACGCAGAATTTGTTTAAAAACCAACTGCTGAAATATTAGTGCATTTAAAGGAATACGTTAATTTGGAGGAAGAAGAGATGCACTAATGTGGGGCTTGGAGCACTTGAGTGTAAAACAGAGATCTGAAGCTACAGAGTATGATATTTAAAAGGCAAGCATGAATGTCAGTGCGTAGCTGTATATCCTCTTTTGGCTGTCATCAATCATAAGTCTAATAAGCCACCTAAAATTATGTCACAAGATACAGAATTGTACCAACCGCATCAGTTCAAGCAGCACATGCCCTACTTGCAGGCTGGGTGGTAAATGCAGGACCCATCTCCCAGCCCCCAAAAAAGCACAAGGATCTGCAAGGAAAACACACCTGTACAGTACACATGGGCCTGGAGGTCTGTGCTGCTGGATACACAGATATTTGTGGCCATTCCTTAGATAAGCAAGAGATAAAAGTACGAAGTGCAAAGCATTATTTTGATTCATGACTAGTCAGGCACCCAAGAAAACCAAGGTATTAGCATGGATCTGTGTGAGGTTTTATGATAGACTGTATTAGGCTTTACCAACAGGACAGGGTCTTTATTTTCCCAGAATTTCCCCTTCACTGCCCCCAAAGTCTAGAGCTTGTTCTACATATTTCTGTGCTGTGTGAGAAAGCAGGATGGAATCATCAGACACTCAAAGGGAAAAAAACTATTACAGATGCTCCTTGGTGATAGGAGTGAAGAGAAGGCTTCTGAGAAAGCAGAACCCCCCACATTACAGCAGAGCAGGGCTGTCGTCCACAATCTCTGGAGCTTTTTTTAACAAATTACAGCTGCATTCCTTTCATTCCTGTACAGCCCAAGCATCACTGTAGCATTAAAAGCTCAGGGGAAAAATTGTGGAAGTTCTTTGGCTGTTGTCAGGTTTTCTTATAATTGTAGTCATGAACTGAGCACTGGGTTTGTGTTGCATCACCAGGATCATAGTGTGAAGAAACCAGAGAAAATCAGGTACATATCCACGTGGCGTGTTTGTGGAACAAAACAAACTATGTTGCAGTTGTGTCTGTTTCAGAAAGGGAACCAAGCCACCTTTCTTCAAACAACACCCTTTGCTATGCTTCCAGTTGCATCTGACAAGCAAAGCCCAAACTGCTCTTGTTTCACTCCACTGAGAAGAACTCAAAACTTACCTTTCAACCAGGAAAAAAAAGCCCCAAACAAAAAACAGGTATGGAGAGAGCACTGTTCAATTGGGCCCTTACAGGCTTGTACACACAGGCGTTAATCTTGTTAAGCCTTGAAACGCATATTCCAAATAGGCCTTTGCTGCCTCACTGGCTCCCAATGCACCTTTTGACCATAAACATCTGGGTATTTTATCTAGGCTGATTTTTGCAAGCAGTTTACTCTAAAGCCACTAATACATGCCATTGCAACGGGGCTCAACGGTGCCTATTAGGTGCTGGTCATGCTGAGCGAGGGTGTGGATTGTGGAGATGTACTGCACCACAGGGAGCTGTAGGAGACGCTGCTGCTGGAAGGCAGAAAACCTGCTGGAGCTCTCAGGTGCACAGAGGAGTGCACTTGCTATTAAATTATTTCACAGGGAGAGGCCTATTACCTATGAAAGCTGATCCTGCTCCTAAAGGCCAGTGCAAAGGGACCATAACCCTCTTCAGGGCGAGACGACGTGTCCAGAGGAATCAGTCCCAGGACTCAGTGGCCAAAGGCCACAACCATAACAGGGACTTGTATCGAGTACATTTGATGTGCAGCTTCGCATCCTGCAGATACCTGCATCTGCCAAAGGATGGCCCAAAGAAATCAGTGGTTTAGAAGTTCACTTGCTCCCAACAGCAGATTGTAAGAGATTCGGAAATAGAGCACAGTGAGATGGCCTCAAAAGCACTGGCCAGCTTTGCTGGATCAGCCTGTCCATGCATAACATGAAACCTCTCCCTTAACTTGGAGAGAAAATAAAAGACTCAACAATATTTCCAGTATTTGGATTTGATGCTTTTGAATGCATTATCTCCCCAACAGTTTTGCAGGAATAAGTATTTTTCCACCCTTTTTCCTGAAGTTCTCTAGGTGTTTCCAGGATGATCCCCCTCACTTTTTATTATTTTTTTTTTCTCCCCATCCAAATGGGAACCATGTTCTGCTCTGTATAAAATCAGCTCTGCAGAGCAGGATAAAATATGTCACCTTAGGCACCTGAATTAATAGTTTGGTTATGTACTCTGTTAAGTCTTTACTATAGATCAGCATAGCTGTGCTAGACAGATGATTCTTTAGAGCTAACATTTTAAAAACGTGCCAAAGCCAAAGGCCCTTTGAGATCTCACTGAATTATCCAGATTTTAAAAAACCCACAAAAAACCCCACAAAATAAACCAAACCACCACAAATCCAACCAAAACCATAGAATTTTTTTTTCCTCCTGCAGCTTTCTTCAGTACCACTGGAAATATAAAATAGTGGAAAAATGTTGGCAGGAATACACACTTCCATGGAGTTGCTAAAGCTGCAATTAATGTTAATGAAGCTATACCTTATACAGCAAGGAGGTATAGTATAAATTGGCTAAGTAAGAAAAATGATCAGCTATTGTGTTCTTCCAATACAGTACATCAGGGTATTGCCACTTTAAAGCTATCTTTATTTTAAACCATTAAATAAAACAATATAAATCTGCAAGCAGGTGTTTCTTCTTGTTGGAGTATTGAAAGTTGTAATGCAAACAACCTAATTTTAGCTTCTGTGGAGAGTGTGAAGTAAATTTACTGATCAGTGATGCATTGAGCACAGGGAGGACACGAGCAGCAGGAGCTTCCAGCAAGATGATGCTATTAAGGCAGGAAGACTTCCCGCGGCTGTTAAGGAAGTAGTCGAAAGCAGGTGATGGAAGTGGGGGTTTGCCAGGCAGGCACAGGCCCACTGTACATGTTAAGTTGTTGTTTTCTGCTCAGCTAAGCAGCAGAGAATTGATATGTTCACAATGAAGTGCAATGACAATTAAATTGTAACTGACCTACATGTTACCGTCATTATGCTTTCTCTTTTTTACTGCTTTCCCTCTTATTTAATCACACAGTATGGGGTTTTTATTAGGCTGTAATGTTAAAATCTTCATCCATTTAGCCATAAATGTTTGACTGGATATCTATCAGACTTCCTTGCACTATACAAACAAAACCATTTTGCTGAATCATTGTTGACTTGTTTGTGGCCTAATTTAATGAGTGTAATAACTTACATGACTATCCAGTTAACATTTAGGAGCCCAGAAAAGACCTGCTAGCATGCAGCAAGCTACTGTATATGTTTTCTATTCATATCATTCCTCTTTGCAGTAAATTTTATACAATAATATGCACTTCTTGCAAGGCTGGCTTTGCTTTTACTCAGCCCACACTGAGTGCTCCATACCCAGTCTGCAATGCTGAAAATCAAATGCTTCAAAATTTTGATGTATTTTCAGCTTTCTAAGAATTAAGTAACTACTTACGTAGACATCAAACTCAAAGCACAAGAAGCCTCAGTACATGTTCACTGCATCCTGTTCATGTAGGAAGCTGTATTAGTAAGGAGGAAAACACAAAACCAATTACTAATACTGATGTAGAAAAAGGTTTCCAAATTAAATATGAAACTAGGGGAAACTAAACCTGCTTTGCCAGACCTTAGTTCAGATTAGGTGAAATAAATGTTGCTGGTTTATAACATCAAGGCCAAGCCCCAGGTATTTGAGCCTGAGCCTGCCTGATGAAGGAGGTAAGGATTTCCATGAACCCTGGAAGCCTGCAGCAGCAGCAGCAGTTCAGCTATGAGATGCTACAAAGCCATTGAACACGGGTGGGTTTGAAGCATCTTCATTTTTACTCAATTATCTTGGAAAAAAAAATCCTTCTTGTCACTACCTACACTTTAAGATTCATCCGGCATCTGACAGCCCTGCAGATCAATTAAGTAACAAACTAAAGGCTCCATATTCATACCTTAATTTAGCACATACTTGGCAAGATACAGGCATTTTGCTGCTTTCAAGGCCATAACTCAAACACCGAGACATACAGAGGGTGACAATCTGGGAAGTGCAAATGTTGAAATTTTCTGTTTTCCACAAGAAAATAAATAAATAAATTTCAGTGTGACAAAGGGATGACACAGATTATATTTTATTGCAGATATCCTTCATTAATGGTAATGAATCAAACTGTACTGTGGAATCAATGCAGACTACTGCAAAAGTTATACTGTCCTAGGTAAATCCCAAAGAATGGAAGAGCCTCAGTTGTCCCACAGACACATTCCAACAACCTTTCTTCTTTAGTCCACAGGAGAAACAAACCACAGGAGAAACAAACCCCAGAAGGCATCACAGACAACAGATCACTTTGACTCACACAAGCACAAGACTGACCACGCTGCCAAACTGCTCAGTGCACTTCATGGGCACTATTTTAGTACAAACTTTAATAAATACAGTAAGGAAGCCTCATTAGTGTTAGTTATCAAATCAGTGTGTATTACCTTTGCCACTGATAGCACTGCATCTGGAAACAGAGCCTTATCAGGACACAACTCAGCCATTTAGCAACAATACACTCACAATGGTATTAAAAATAAGGATTGCTTGAGTTCTTTAATCACCTACATCCCTTGTGGTCAAACAAACCAGAAATACTTCTTTCACAAACTCCCTCTCAGTATTCAATTGCATAGTTAGATGAGGTACTTGTACTCATCACAGAATACATACAGAATGATGAAAATTAGGTCCATCATGCAGAAAAGTAGTAAGTGGAGTTTAACGGAGACTGGAAGAAGTTGTTTTCAGAAGAAAGCTCATTTTGAGGGGCATGCTAATTCCTCATAACCAATGTTTAATTCAGAATTTGATTTTATTTACCTCAGTCCTTCTTTTAGCTCTAGATCCCAACATGCCTGATCCAAAGCTTCCTGACAAAATATATCCTGAGCACTGCAAGAATATTTTTCCAACACATGCTCAAACAGGGAACAGTCTCTAATACTACTTATTGTCTAGAGCCTGATGTTTGACTCTGAAAGTTTAACTCTATTCACCACACAAAGTCAGCTGGGGACACAAGACACGGCATGTGCCAAGGTGCTTAAACCTGAAGTGGCAGCAACCCCACATGGAGCACCTCGGCTTTACTTCCAGTAAAATCTCTTTAAAATATAAATGTGAAAGAGCTAATATTTGATGATTATTTATATTTTGGTCACTCAGTTTTACCAAAAAGTGAAGGGTTTTGGTTTTTTAAGTCTGTAGCATGAAATGCAGTCTCTCTTTATAATAGCATAATAATGATCTATGAAAGTCACGTAAGTCATTTAATTGCAAGAAAGGTTTTGGGAAAGATACCCAAATTCAATATATAGTTCTATTTGGTTTTAAAAACCTTTAAAGATCTCAGTAACAGCAAAATAGGTAAACTGTTGAAGAACAAAGCATTTCCAAGGCCATGATTATTAGTTTTATTTTGAATGGATAATAGCACACATCATGTAGCCTGGCGAGTCATGCTGAAGATTTCTATTATTAAATCCTACAACCTTAAATATTTTATGCTTTTTCATTAGTGTTTCTGACCTTCTTTCTATTCTATTTGTAGGACTGAAAAACAGGTCTGCTAGTAAAAGATCTGATGGAACAAACCTCTGACTCACAACTTTTCTGCTTTTCCTTCTCGCTTTCTTTATTACGTTCTCAACGCAGCACAGAAAGCATGACCCATATATGCTGAGCACATTAAAATGAGATGGATGTTACTAATCCCAACATAACACTGGCAGTTTGGCACTTTTTACTCAACCCCACTGCCCACATCAACACCCCCAAAGGCAAAGGCACCAGCCAGCCTCACAGCTCAGCTACCACAGTTTGCATCTGAGTCATCAGCAAGACACGAGACAAACCAGAGAAGCAATTCACATTGCAACTTGCCTTGGAGCAGGCACAGTCTAACAGGAAACAGCATCCTCTTTTCCCTTGGTAAACCAGCGGTGGCTCAAGATAACTTTCAGGCTACAGTTCAGACAACAGAAAAACAGAATTCCCCAATGCACAGGACTCAGCCCCATGGAATCCAGCAGGAAATGAAGGTAATATTCATAAGTGAATATAGCTTTCTGCAATTTCCTGAACATAGGATCTGCAAAATCTCCACACAAAAAAAATAATCCCACATTATTTTTTAAAACTTCAGACACTGCTGCTCATGCCCTGGGTGGAAAACTGAGGCAGACAAACTGGGAGTCACAACACAACCTGGGGAAAAATCAAACCGCTTTTTTGCTGGATGAATATACAAAAGCTGGATGAAGCTAATCCTTGGGGTTTAAAAAAAGGAAAATGATCTTCCAAATCATAGGATCCTAAGAACAGAAAATGATCTCCAAGACTGTGCATGTCCCTTCTTCACCCCACCTGTGCAGAGACAGGTGATGTCCAATTTAAAACCACACACCTTCCTCCTCTCTAGGTAAGCATCACTCCACAATGATCCTTGGGGATCCCTTCCAATGCTGGATATTCTACGATTCTAAATCTAAGAGTCTCCTTCACATTTTCCTCTTGGCAACTCAGAACTAATCCTTTGCATAAATCCTTCACAAGTTCTCGTTATGATTTCTAGGAAGGCAGTGCCTCCAGAGCACACCTTTGCTGACCATCACTCACAGATCAGCTGTCCAAGCCATCACGCCACCAACTCCTCTGTTCTGACAATATTGCACTTCTGGTCCTATCAACATCTCTGTGAAGTGGTTTTATTCTGGTACTACACTGTAAATAACCTAAGCTACCTCAAAATAACTTTCCTGCTAGTGGGACAAGGCAGGTTGGGAATTAACTCTGAAATCCTCTTGTTAACACAGCTAACAGGTCATGTGAAATGTATCCACTCTGCATGTCTGAATGAACACACACAGTTTCCAAAGTGTTGTTCCCTTTCTTTGGCAAAGCTTCTTCCCCAGCTCTACAAATTGACTTTAATAATTTAATCAGTTTGGCTGAAATTCACAAAGTATAAGTTGTTAGTTGCTACTTAACATTCCTTATAAATTGCATTTATTAGTTTCAGGAAGGAGACTTGCCATTGTTACAGTAATGTAAATTGGTACCACATGGTTACAGACTCCTGCTAACTGGTGTTTTTCAGGCAAAATCAAGTCTTTAAAGATCTTTAAATGACACTAGAGATAAGCTAACCAAAGTTTTGTCCAGGAAGTTACAATTTATCAAAAATGTAATAAACCATGGATGAAATATTCATTGTAAGCAGCACATAATGTGGTCCATGAAATGACATTTTAGCATCTCTCGCTCGGGTCACGTGGAAGTTTGCTGACAGTGCAGAGGAATGCTCCATTGATATTTAACAGCCTCCAGCTCCATGGTCCTCTGTGAGACTAACTTTATACACTGCAGTCCATTCTCTCACCAGCACTAAATCAGTCAACTTAGACAATTGATTGTATGTTAGCTGTCAGGTGTTTGGGTTTTTGCTTAATTTTAATGCTATAAATGTTTTAACTTCCCAATATTATTAACTTTGAAAGCACCTGGGGAAAGAATCTCCTCCCTTCCCAATTCTCCCTGCTCTTCCTGGATACAGACACGTGCACACCCTTGTGATAAACCTTGGCATAATTCTCCCAGTCCTGAGGAAAATTATGGTCTCTGCTGGGGATCACCAGGCAGCACCAGCTGTAGAAATTTTACAACAGGAGACTTTAACCTCGGTGTCGTATAGACAAGAGTACATCAGCACCTCCTATAGGAAAATTTGGATGAACACCACAACTGAAATAACAAAATAAAATAATAGATTCATCTTCCTGCAGCTAAAGATAAATATTAAATAATCCTATCTGCTTCTGGCTGAAAATTAATTCCTTCTAAGGCAAATAGTGTAATACGTATATGTGTTTCAATTCCCATTTGGCAAAAAGCCTATTTTCAGTTTGCAGTACATAGACTTTTGGAATACCAGAACTGCATTCAGCACAGACACACTTAAACAAATAAAATTTTCTTCCTTTGGGTACCAATTTGCTGTGGTCTAGTAAAATATATATATTTTTTAAAGCATCAGCATTCCCACCAAATCCAGACAGCCAGATTAGAAGCAAAGCTTTTTGTTTAATATTTAATCAGTCCAGAAAAACCCTCCAGGATGGTTATCTCCAGGCATCCAAATACCTCTGCAAATCAGGACCAAAGCTGACTGCCCATTTTTGTAGCCCAGTGTATGCAACACTGAGACACATCTGTCTTTCCAGATTAAGCCATCCATACAGCACTCCCGATTAATTCGTTGCAGGCAAAAGGACAGCAGAGCAAACACAGAGCACTCAGAACCAGAAGTCCAAGAACTCTGCCTCACTGTCTTGGCTCAGATACGAACATCTCCATCTCCCAGCACCTTTGTCATTCCCCTGCTGCCAAGAGCTCGGAAGACGCTGCTCCGTGAGCACAGCTTCACTGTACGCTAATCATTCTCTGTTCCTGCACTGGTGTGCGTGACTTGCCAGGTGAAGTGTTTTGACAGAAAGCCTGACATGGCATGACATTTTGCAGCTTTGTCAGCTTCCTAGGAATACACATTCTTCTCTACCTTTCCTACTGAAACCCTCTTCTGTCTCAGAACAGCATCCAGTTGTCTCTTGCACCACCCTCCATGTATCTTTTCTACCATGGCATATTTCAAGTGCACTGTATCCTCTCTTGACTATTAAAAAAGTTCCCTCCCTGTGCTTGCAGCCCTCAGGAGTATGAATTGCTCAATGCCCAAGGCTGGAGAGCCTGGAAATTGTTCCAGCACCATACATCCTTGCCCATGCAAGCATATGAATTTACAGGTTTACCAGCATAATTCTTCATTCAGACTCTTCTGTGGTCCAGCCTGGGCTCTGACAGTTTGTAGCACTGAATTCTCCCTCTGCAAACTTTTTGAGATCTCTTCATCTCAGCATCTTGCCTAGAACTTATTTGGCAGTATCCAAACTAGCTCCTCTGATACAGGATGCACAGATATTAGACCCAGCTACCATGGTGATTGATGTTCTAAAAATATCCAAAGTCAGCTGTACTGACAGATGGGTTAAATATATGGCTGCACTATACCTGGATAGCAATCTGTTAGGATGAGGATGCAGATAAGGACCAGTGAGTGTAATTCAGTTTGGAAAGTTTTTTTAAAAATGCACAAAAATGTGTGCAGAAACCCAACACTATGAAACTCTATTGGTCTCATATGCTAAAAAGTCTTCTTTTTCATTCTGTATCTCTCTGGTCTGGCAACTCTATCTGGTACTGTTATACACACGAGGAGATGACAAATATGTAGATTGCAGTGGTAAGGAGAAGGAATCCAGTTCTTAGCAAACGCAACATGACAGAAAGCATTTGTTGCTGCTGCTGAAATTTGTGTATCTAAGCATTCTGTGAAGTCTAATGTGATCTTAAGCTGCCCGCTGCCTTGGAAACTACTGGTCAGATACTCTCAGCAGTGGGCATAACCAGCTAGAACATTTTGATTAGATGAAATTTCATGGAACTGAAATATTTCACACAGTGGTTTCTGCAAATTTCTGTCAAGGACTGAAAAAGAGAGAGCACTCCTTGAAAATAATAACCCCATATCCTGGTGGTTTGGACACCAGAATGTTGGCGCTCTAGACTCAAATCCCTGTTGGACCAAGTGATCTGGAATTAAATCAATTGCACTTGAAGCCAGCAACAGGGTAGCCAGGCTGCTAACAAAGAACAAAGTCAAAAGATGTAACTTTCAGAGATAAAAGAATAAGAAAAAAACCAAACACATACATATTTTTCATGTTTATCTTCACTGCAACACTGAAGCTTTAGGAATTCAAGTAAAATTTGCGCATCTGCCCAGATTCAAAGCACTTGGGTTAAAAAAACCTACCTGGTGCATTTCAGACAAATGCTAGTTTACAAAGGATCTAAAACTACTGAAACATCAAGTAATGAGGGTTTCACTTCCTAATAATGTTGCTTTGGAGAAAGAGAAATTCATTTTCCTCAGCTACATTTTTAAGGTTACAAGGCTGAACAAAGAGTAGGCATAATAGAATCAAATTAGCAAGGAGAAAATGTACTCCTATCATTAGGTGTATTTCCACGTGTCCTACCTCTGCAGCACAAGGACTGGAGCTCAGAAAGCAAGCTGGGTGGATGGGACAGCTGCCAAACAGTGCCAGATACTCCTTTCCTCCAACCAGCACGGCCAGACCTCGAAGTGAGAATGTAGTGGGCGTGGGCTTGCTGCGCATGCCTACGAACCTAAAGGGCCATTTACAAGCTGTGAAAGGCATTTAGCTTTTGGCAGGCACTGTGGTTACAGAGACCTGCCTATTTGCAAAGTGCCCCTTTCAACCCCCAGAGCTGCCTCTGCAGCTCCCTCATCCCGGAGCGGCGCAGTGCCACAGCCAGCATCCTGGCAATGGGTCAAACTGGAATTGCGATGGCAAGGTCTTGAGAATCGCCTCTGACTCCCTATTAAATTAATGCTCTTTATTAAAAATGTCTTTTCAATCACTCACATTTCTTTGCATCCATATATGCACATTCCTGAGACTTCTCAAGGTCAGCTGTGCACGTGGATGTGTCCCCTTCTCCTATTTCACACCACTTGAAATGATGACTTCTCCTTTTGTCTTTGGGCTAAGAGCAAAGCTACCCTTTGAAAGCAGGAGGTGGGTCACACTCTTCAATAACAACCTTTAGCAGGTATGCCTAGGATTTTGATTTCAGCATATTTGTATGGAAATCATCCTTTTGGTGTCACTTTACTCCTTATAAATCATTTCAATATCAGGCTCATAAAACCAAGTGATTGT
>NW_008689850.1:10995-15080 GCF_000695815.1 Acanthisitta chloris | reverse complement strand
ATTCCTGCAATTGATGCTATGTGCAACAAGAAATGCTGTTAGACTGCTCCATGAGGGCTACAGTCGGTGCAGGGGAGGCTTCCCACCTTCTCCTCTTTTTGTAGCCATCCTGTTTTTACAATTTTGAATTTAATACTTTTTCTAATATATTATACGTTACCTCCCATGTATTTAAACTGTACTTAAAAGCATGCTAAGAACTGGTAATTCTTTAATGGTTGTTCACTTACAAGCGATTGTGGGTCATTACACAATCATTTAAAGGGCATTAATGAGAACCATTTAATGGTTTTAGTAGAATATCATTGTAAGGGACAGGGGAAAAGTTACTGGCTGTAAATTTTTATGACCATTTCTTACAAAACGTATTACTTTAAAGATTTATGTATGTAACAATGAGTACAATAAAAGCCATGATAAAAATAATTTGAAATCAAAGTAATGCATATAGATAAGGTCCTACTAGCTGCAGTTTTCCATGCAGACAGGAAGATTTTCTTTCTTTTCTTTTAGAAACCTTACGACTTGCAGTGCAGCTACAGATTTCCTTTATGAAAAGTCGCAGCAGAAAAAAAATGCTCAAGTCTACATTTTAACAAGGCATAAATTGTCCTTTACAGTCCATATTTTATTTTTACTTTTCACTCATTGTTTTGCATATAAAGTCAGCATTTTTTCACTTTTTCCTCAAATACAGCACAATAAGACAGCTTTTAACCGGAATGTAAGGAGAATTACTTCTATAATGCGTCTTTAACTGTACATTTGGTTGGCTTTTTATAATGGAAAATAAAGGAGAACTCTGCAAGCCAAAATTAAAAGGTTGACTATTTCCCCACGGGGAAAGTCTTTATTACTATACTAGACCAGAGCATACCTTCAAAACTACAGAAACTTATTTTGAAAACTATTCATATGGACGCATTAACCTTATTAAAGTGCGTTAATAACGAAACAGTCATCATATTATGCCTGGTTTTGTCCATTTGTGATTTGCCTGGAATATATAATGAGGAAGACAATGCCCTTTTTTCCCAGTATTCTTGCATAAGTAGGAGAATATTTCTAATTAAAAGGCAGAGTTAGTACAGCACATGAATTGAACTCAACCATATCTCTAGAAATGCTGATATTTTTACTGTTTGCATTAAGTAAGGATTCTATTTCTCTCTGAATCTGAGCCAGTACCCATTACACATAAGATTAAGATTTAAGATAACTTGGTCAAAAGATGGTGAATTATAACTTTTAATTAACACATAGAAAATAGTTTCTTTAAAATAAACATCAGTAATACTTTCAAGATCATTAGTTTTCTATGTAATGAACAACAAAACCAACCTGGATATTTTAAACTGTGACACTGTAGAGCCAAGGAAAGAGGATTTTTCAAAACTTCTTGATGCAACAAACACAAGCAATACAGTTCATCTGCAGCTTTTGTGTCTTTGGAAACACTGCTGTTCTTTCATAGCAAGCATTAGCCTTACATGACACCTCTCCAAAATTCAGGTAAAATTCCAATTGAGATGACAGTGATATCAGGGTGAGTTGCGGGGGTGCTTAATGCTGTTTTCTTCACTTATCATTTTAATGGTTTGTTCCCATTTTTAAATGACTAAAGAAATTCAGGAGCTAGACTGATTGGATTCATTTGTGTTTGAGATTGTATTAAAAAATGTTACTAATGATTACTATCATGTGAAATGGTGACTGTCTCATCTTTAGTACAGTCAAATAGTCTATTGGCTTCTCAGGAATTCTTATTGCTGTGCATCCTGTAGCTCAGTCACCAGAATTCTGCTTCATACAAGAGCAGAATGCAACTGATTTTTTTCAAATGTTGCAAAATATTGGGAGAGAAATGTAGGTCTATGCAAGTTGAGAGCTAAAGTCATAAGGCAGATGAGAGGAATCCAGTCCAACTCCCATGCAACCCAGTGAGCTATTCCACTGAATGTGGCAGAAGATGCACCTCCACATCCCATCCTCAAACTGCCACATGATTCTGTTTCTCAAACTTTTGTGAACAAGAAGCTTTACTCACACCTGACTGTGGCATAGCTATAATATAGGGACTAATGTGACTAGGACGAGATCAAATTCACTTTTACATGTAACCTGAACTGGGAGTTAAAACATAAATTTCTGGAAACAAAAGGGTGATACACTAAAATCAATGGACCACTCCATTCCCTGGTTTTGCGATCCCGCTCATTACTGGCATTTTTCAGCTCACCCCCATTTTATTTTTCACTGGATATTAATCATCACTAACTATATTTTCCCATATGAATTCTTTACCTCATCAGAAAACAGTACCTGCACTCAGTGCACAAAATTAAGAGATTCATAAAAATCAAGGAATGAAATGGTGCATTGGTTTAGTGTGTCAGTCTTTCACCTCCAGGAATATAGCACTGTGACAGAGGAAGGGGGAAAAAGAAAAGAGGTAAAGAGAACAAGAAGCAGAAATTTAAATAAAGAGGATAACAGGGACAGAGATGGGAAGAAAGGATAGGAGAAGAGAATGAAGATGTGAGAGTGTAACTGAAAAAGGAAGAGGCAAAAGCTGGGTGGATGAAACATTAACAATTACAGGAAATTATTTCCCTTATACACCTGTACAGATTTCCACGTGCTAGAGCACACACTGAAATTAAGAGAAAGGTGAAGGCAAAGCACTGAAATAGTTCACTTTTTTCTACAGCCCCACTAAAAAAGAGGAAATTGAATGCCATAAATATATTAAAACAATAAAGTTATGATTTACAGAAAGAAAAGCAAATAAACTGTGAGTAATGATTTGAGGTTGTTGAGGTCTCCAAACACTACATGATTTTTATTTGTCATGTGTGTTGCAGTACCTATATTCACTAAAGTACATTTGGAACAGAGAGTCTGCTTAGGTTTTTGGCTTGTGTTAGATATTTGGTTTGCGTTGAGCTTTCTCCCTCTCCTTAATCAAATACCAATGTGGACTGCACAAGCACCTTTGTAATTAAAATACTGCAAATCCAACAACTGTAAAACACTACAGTTTGTTGCAATTATTGACTTCACACACATGAATGACTTTTCTTCAGAGGTTTTTGAATTTAATAATGTTTATTGATGATCCTTTGGCTACTCATAAAAATACAGACAAATACCTCCACATCTGACCTTACAGTGGGTGTTATCCTAAAGCTGCTATATCATGGTATGCAGTGAAAAGCAGAAGATGTTTATACATAAAATACACTTCACCTTTAAAATATCTTAGTCCAGTGGGAAACCTCCTACTGTTCATATATATATACAGACACACACAGAGAGCTTTAATTCATTACCTTGTCCCTAAAATTTGTTTCAAGTAGCCATTCTATTCAAGGAAGCTTACTACAGTTCTGAGTTTCCTCTTCTGGTTTTCCAGAAACAGTTAACTGAGAACAGGTGGAAAATGAGAAAAAAAAAGTATTGAGTTCAAAGATAATTAATTTACTATATATTGTCAAGTTATCAAACTTTAAAACACCTGTGAATAACTGCTATTTTCAGTTTTCATTCAAAGTGGCTGCCAATACTCACAGTACAAAACCTGAGGAGTAATTGCACAGCACCTGGGAAAGTCAGAGGGATGTTCAAAGTAGTGTTGATCAGTTTAGCTCCACTGATCTGATCCATGACATCTTAAATGCAGATATGGCCAATGTCCTGGCAAAGTGATTTGGGATAAATCATAGAATGGTTTGGGTTGGAAAGAACCTTAAAGCTCATCTAGTTCCAGCCCTCTGCCCTGGGCAAGGATATCTTCCACTAGACCAGGTTGGTGAGAGCCCCATCCAACCTGGCCTTGAACACTTCCAGGGATGGAGCAGACACAACTTCTCTGGACAACCTGTACCAGTGCCTCACCACCCTCACAGTCAACGTGACTTGGGGACTGGCACTGTAGAACTGTTGGTGCACATCCAAACCCACCTGTCCAAATGTGTCTGGCCAAGACCTGACATGGAGAATTAAGGAAGTGTCAGACAAGGAAGACATCCCCTGAGAGTTACTCTTTATGTGTGCCATTGCTTGAGAAGTACAATGCAGCTACA
>NW_008689850.1:8389-10952 GCF_000695815.1 Acanthisitta chloris | reverse complement strand
CCTTTGGCTTTTGCCTCCCATCAGTAGCAGCATCTTCCGGTATTAATTGCAAAGATATTTGAATTTAGGAGTGGACAGCTCACTAGCTGACCACAAGGTTAGCCCTGCTCTGCCAAGTTAGACAAGGGTGCTCCTCTGCATTATCTCAACTTCATTGCTCTGGATTTCAGACATGCAAAATATCCTGCTCAGAATTATATTTTTCTGCAGAAAACACAGAACTTAAGCTCTTAATATCTGATCTACAGGGTCACCAAGAGACAGAAAGGATGTTTACTACACCCAAGAATATTCAGAGATACTACATCTGCTGATCAATAAAAACTATTTTAAGATACAACAGCAGTGAAAGACAGTTAGAAATGGCTTATTAAACCTGATTATATTGCAGACTGCAAAATTTCCATGGTGGGGAACTTGTTTTATAAATGGAGACAGAGCCTACCACACACTGGAGTTCAGGCTCTCTCTGGCTGTTACCAGGATACAGGAATAGCTGTCACAGTACTCAGGGGCACAGATCACCATTGTTGTCCTGGTGTGCTAAATTCTTTGGAAAAAAAAAAAGTCTAGTGACTTCTGAGAGAAGCTTACAAGCTAAGAAATTCAGAAGAGGAAGGACTTCTGCGTTCCAATAATGATAAGTGTATTCCAATAATACAATTCATATAAATGTAGCAATCAGGGTGCACATAGTGATCAAAATGGGTCTTTATAAGTATCTGCATGAAAATCTAGAAGGATGGGTAGGAAACATCCCTGAATTTTGCTCTTCTTTCCATTGCTGTTGGCAGACATTGCTGTTATATTGCTCTGAAGCTCTGGTATAATAATATATCTGCACAAAAAAAGTCCATTTTGACCTGTGTGCATCTGTGTGTAGATAATTTCATCACACTGACACTTCAGGTTTCTCTATGCAGCCTTCTGCCTACCATACCTCTGGGCACGTGCAATAGAAAGTAGCAAAGAATGGTTTAACAGTAAAATTTGGGTTTGTGACTGGGGCACATGAGTAGCTTTTCTGTGAATCAGTGACACAGCCCTGTAAGCTGCACTGCAAGGTGCAACAATGGTAGAACTGATGTGCCAAGTTTTTTTTATGGATCTAGGAGCACATTTTTAAGCTATGATGCAAATGGTGCATTGTATGGAACAAGTTGGGAAGCAAAAACTCCCCATCCCCAACTTCAATTCCTGCCCGAGTGCTAGTGACTCCCTGAATCATCTACCTCTTTGCTTTCAATTCCCCATGTGTCACCAGAGAATAACAGCACTTACCTACTTCACAGCAAGACTCTTGTGAGAACTAATTAATGTTTGTTGCATAACACTTTGAATTTGCAAAATGTCATTTAAGTGATAAGTATTATTGCCATTATCATCAGCGTTGTCCTGGGTACCACAGATACACGAAGGCAGCTGCACTAAGAGGTACTTAATGTATTAAGAACAAGGAGCAAAATAGTGGAAAAAGCATCAAATCCTTTTCATTTTCTTAGGAACAACAAGTGCTTAAAAAAAATAAAATTGGTTGACAACACCTACTTGCCTTAAAGACGTCATTGTTAGGGTCTGTGCTCTCTGCCACACTCCCTCTGACTGGATGGTGCCTTGTCCCCCAAGTAGCTGCTCCCACTGCCCATCAATGGGGCCCATTGTGTAATGGCAATAGAACCTGTCACACCAGGAGTTGTCTGAAACTGAGATGCTGCATATATGCAGTTTAATAAGCCTATTTTCCCCTAGTTTCCCTTCCTGTGGAACTTCATTTCCCTTTTTAATTTCACTTTCCCTTTCTAGACAGCAAAGCTAAGATCATCAGCCAATGATGTAATAAGCTACTTAGGAATGTGTTGAAAAGTGTACCACATGAGATAATAGCTATATTTAGCTATAAAATTTCAACATGAATTCTATTTCAAAAAACCTATTTATATAACTCCTTTTGTGGATAAATTAGAAACTATTCTAAGTATTCAAACTGGTTGGGGAAGAAAAAAAGCTTAAATTATGTGCAAAAGGTAAGGACATGTTTCAGTACATGAAGAGAGAAACCCTGAAGGTTTATCCCTTCCAAAAGGCAGGGATTCCTGAAGAAAAAACAGATGTATGTCCTATTTGGACCTTGTGCCTTACCAACTCAGCATTCACCCCTCACAGCTTGCACTCTCTCCCTCATTCCCTGCTCCCAGCAGCATTTCACCCTCTCATAAACCCACTTCCCCTGAGAGGCTGTGCTGAGCCCTGTGAGGAGGCTTCTGCAGCTGGGCAGAACCAGCTGAAAGCACCAAGGACTATGGTTCTCTCGCAATTTTTTCCTCATTAACCTGAGGTTCCAATCAATATTTACATCCAGATCAATGGGACACAAGACTACCCAACAGGGATTGTGTTCTTCACAATATTTTAATGTCCCAAACCTATTAAGCGGTATGAGATTTATACCGTGAAGTTCATATACCATGCTATAATTTACATTTAGAAGTTGCCTTGCAGCTTCTTACCCTTGGCCTGTTCTTCCATTATATCCAAATTAATAAAGTCTACAACCTGTGCTTTT
>NW_008689850.1:5417-8357 GCF_000695815.1 Acanthisitta chloris | reverse complement strand
GGGTGGGAAGGAAATAATGACAACAACAACGAAGTCAACACTAAAGCACAAAATTTCTGAACAGTTGTAATATGGCTTAATGCATCTATGTCATTGTGTGTTAAAAGCAAAATAGTTTTCATATTTTTTACTTCTTAAGTAAGTGTCACTATGGCAGCTCACAGTATGCAAACTACAGAGGGATCCAATTAGGATCTTCTCTGTTAAACCTCCAGTGATACTGCAAAGCATAGATAAAAGTGTAAATAAATAAAGAGATATCAGGATATAAATATAGAGATTAACTTAAAGCTTGTGAAAATAACCCTTGAAATATAAAGTGTAGGATATCTTCACTTTCGACACTGTAAACCGAAGGACAAAGTATCATTCCTTAACACAGGTTTAAAATACTCCACAGAATCACAGAATAATCAGAGTTGGAAGGAACCCTTGAGGATCACCTTGTCCAATTCCTGACCCTGCACGGGACATCCCTGATAACCATACCATGTGCCTGAGCGTGTTGTCTAAACGCCTCTCAAACTCTGTGAGGCTTGGTGCTGTGACAACTTCCCTGGGGAGCTGTTCCAGTGCCCGACCACCTTCTGGGTGAAGAACCATTTTCTAATATCCAGCCTAAACCTGCCCTGACACAACTTCAGACCATTCCCTTGGTTTGTCTGCCCCTCCACTTCCTTTCATGAGGAAGTTGTATACAGCAATGAGGTCTTCCAATCAGTCTCCTCTTCAGGCTGAGCAGATCAAGTGACCTCAGGCACTCCTCATATGGCTTCCCCTCAAGGCTCTTCACCATCTTTGTTGTCCTCCTTTGGACACACTCTAATAACTTAAAATCTCTTTTATATTGTGTTGAGGCCAGACCCGTGCAGAGTAGAGCAGGACAATCATCTCCCTCGACTGGCTGGCAATGCACCCCAGGACATGGTTGGCCCTCCTGTCTGCCAGGTCACACTGCTGACTCATATTCAACTTGCCATTGACAAGGACCCCCAGGACCCTTTCCGTGGCACTACTTTTCAGCATGTCATTCCCCAGTCTGTACATACAGCCAGGGCTGCCCCATCCCAGGTGCACTTGCCCTTGTTAAACTTCATATGGTTGGTGATTGCCCAGCCCTCTAACTTGTCTAGGTCTCTCTGCAAGGCATCTCTGCCTTCAAGGGAGTCAGCAGCTCCTCCCGATTTTGTATCATCTGCGAATTTACTTAATAGACCTTCAAGTCCTTTGTCCAAGTCATTTATGAAGATATTGAAGAGCACTGGGCCCTGTGGAACTCCACTACTGACCGGCCTCCAGCCCGATGGAATCCCAATCACCATAACCCTTTGCGCCCAAACCATGAGCCAGCTGCTCACCCATCACATAGTGTGTTTGTCCAGTTTTATACTGGATATTTTGTCCAGGAGGCTCTTGTGAGAGATGGTATCTAAAAATGTAGATTACAGACTCTGATTTAGATTACAGAAGAGGAGAACTATGCGCACAAGTAGCTTGAATCTAATGATGGTGATGGCTTTCATATCGATAGCCAGGAAAGTATCTGTCCCCAGAGCAAATAAGTGCCAAGTATAACACAGGCAACAGCAGTGCAGGTCATGGTACCAGTCTGAACATGAGCGATAGCCCAAGCAAAATAGATTGCCAAGTCCCTAAAGTACAGTTCAGTTTGCATTGTCACTCATTTAGCTGCTGACTCTGCAAACAGTTCTGGGGAAAAGGGAGGGGGCAATGAGTAACAGGAAGTATTAGAAAACCTACCACAAAACCCACCTGAAGCACGAGCATTTCTGTTGTGAAGCCAGGCTGAGACCAAAAGCACATCTCACATAAGGCACAAGAACACAACAGTCAGTTAACTTGAAATAGAAGACGTTGCACCTCACAAGTGGGCATTAAACACCCAGTAGAGAGAGCTGACATCAGTGGGACACACGCAAACTGGGCTGGGCTGCTACCCCATGAGTTAAATTCAAGTCAACTACCCAATGGGAATAAAAAATCCAGATAAAGCACATAATGGAATGCATATTACTGAGGGAAAGTACCCAGGATGGAAGCAAAAGGTGTTTCTGCTGCACATGCTCTCCCCTTCAAAAGGGGATAATGAAAAGCTGGAGCAGAAGAAGAGTTCCTGTGTACAAGCCAAAAGACTAAAGAACAAGCAGGAACAAGAACATGAACGGTTGGAAGGGATGAGAGTTGTGTTAACTCTGCAGTGCCTTAAGAGAAAGTGCCTCATCCCCTCTAGTAACCAGTGCACCAAGTCCCAGACTTTATTTGCTATATATGCACATATCTTTGACCTATATTTTGACAGCCATTAGGAATCCAGAATAAGGACAAACAAAAATGAGAAGAGGGGGGGTTTTGTTGGGTTTTTCCTCTATTCTCCTCTGTTAAATAGCACAGCCTCAAGCCATTCCTTACAGTTGCAAACATGTTCAGATGAGACCTTCAAAGGCTGGAGGCTGAACTCTCCTGGGTGGACTGTCTTGTAATCATTAGGCTAAGCAGAAATATAAAATTGCTGTAAATAACAAACTTATAGAACAGAATGTTAAATATCATGCCACCAAGTCAACAGGAAATTGAAGCTAGCTGATACGCAAGTCATGGTCGTGGTGCACACTATGCAAAATATAGCTTGGTTTCCTTCTGTTAATTCTTCTCTGCTTATTACTTTGTATGAGAATGAAAGGCAGTAGGGGAAGAAGAGAAGTGAGACAACAGACAGTTGTGGTAACAATACTTTCAACTGCCTTTGCCCTCCTAACAGTATCAGAAAGACAAAGAAAATAACCATACACTGCCAGTTTAGTAAGTAAAAAAGGAGGCAAGAACTCCCAAAGAAAAACAGCAGAATTTGTATTGAACAGACATTGATTCACCTTTAAAAATGGAGCATTTTCACATGGTAAATAATCTGAAGAGTACGGT